>NW_015160233.1:261623-293724 GCF_001447785.1 Gekko japonicus
TAATTATCGGCCGGTGTCTAACTTGCCCTATTTGGGCAAGCTCATTGAGAAGGCGGTGGCGTTACAGCTTCAGAGTTTTCTGGAGGATGCTTCCATCCTCGATCCCTACCAGTCCGGCTTTCGCCCTGGTCATGGGACGGAGACTGCGCTGGTCGCCTTGACTGACGATCTCCGTAGGCATCTGGAACGGGGCGGTGTGGCGGCTCTGGTGTTGTTAGATCTCTCGGCCGCATTTGATACGGTCGACCACCAGTTGCTGACCCACCACCTCGCCGACGTGGGGATCCAGGGGCTAGCCTTGCAATGGTTTGCCTCTTTTCTCCAAGTTTGGGGACAAAGGGTGGCGATAGGGGATTAGCGGTCCCAGAGGCACCCCCTCGAGTGTGGGGTGCCCCAGGGGGCCGTGTTGTCCCCGATGCTCTTCACCATCTACATGCACCCCCTTGCCCATATTGCCCAGAGATGTGGGCTGGGTTGTCATCAATATGCTGATGACACCCAGCTCTATCTGATGCTGGGCGGCCGGTCGGACTCTACTCCCGATGACCTGCACCGGGCGCTACAAGCTGTGGCTGGTTGGCTCAGGCTGAGCCGATTGATTGTAGGAATTCTAATTGTAGTGTAAGAAATGAAGTGAGACATTCGTATTTTTTTCCTCTCTATTGAAGGACCTCTCTGTAGACCACATTGGTGGTTCTTCTCTACTGCAGGAGTCGGTCCTGGGCCTGAGTTTATCTCTCTACTGCAGGACCTCTCTGTAGACCACATTGGTGGTTCTGCCCTCAGGTGCTAGGATCACCAGGCTACTTGATGAGCTCACTCTGGAGCAGGCCACATAGAACTGTCCATTTAAGAAGCAGGCGTCTGTTACACCAACTCCTGCCACCTTCCATGAAAGTGATGGCCTCCCTACTTGTGTTCCTGGATTGTTTTGCTCATATGGAGACTGTGTTGTTCTGAGCACCTCAGGGTGATCTTGCTGTGGAGCTCAGTGCTCCACAGGAGAACTATGTGCAAATGTCTTTGCCACATTCCTAAGCTGCCTCCTCCTTGTAGCATTGGTGTATCTGGCTGGATGTTTGCCAGGAGCTTTCTTGAGGGGGTGCAGTAAGAGGTGAGAAGTGTGAGGAGGAGTTGGTGTGAAGGAGTGGTGATGTGGTGGACATTTCTTCATGTTCATGAGGGAGGCAAATCGAAATGGCTCCTAGAAATGTCTTTTACTATCTCCCCATACATTCATTAACTCAAATGCCATGCTGGCTTTTTTGAAAAAAATGTCTGTTCAGGAGTCTTGAATAGCTGATTTCTGTAGCTATCCTCAACTGTCTGCAATCTCTTCTAACTGTGTTTTTACCTCAGAACATTGAGATCCACAGCTGGGCAATCAGAGGGAGGTGGGTATAAGTAGGCAGTTTTTACCTTCGAACTCTGAACTACACAATTGATTAATCAGGGGCAGGGGCGGGCAAGGAGGCAGCAGCCTGCCGGACACATGGAAAATAATTGGGGGAACACATTTTGCCCCCTTTTTTACCCTCTTAGGGGTCATGTTTCTCAGAAATCTCTTCAGGGGGGGTTGACGTCATGGTAGGAATGCACTCCCCTTATTTTGGGGTTCTTGGTGCAGGGGTTTGGCCTGGGCATTGAATTTGGGGGGGAGGGCATAACCCTCCCTTTTTTTTTTTACAAAAATGCTTCTCATTTATGTTACAATTTAGAACTGGGACATAACTATTGCACAGCAAGATGGTGACGAGTAAGGAGTACCTGTGCTAGAGGACCTTACTAACAAAGATTAGAGCAGACCTCCTCCCACCTGCTTCCAATTTGGACAACGTGAACAACTCCAAGATGCTATATAGCACTGTAACAATAAGAAAATTGACCATACGAACTGCTATCTCATGGGGCCAGCGGAATCCACAGCATAGCTCTCTGATACCCAGAATTGGCCTAACATGCCTGGAGACAATGACAGAAGGCCCAACCTAACCTGAAGATCATGCCAGCAGCAGTTGTGAGGATGGCGGATACAGGTTGCTGGCAGTGTGGTGCGACCCCCGTTTTGGAGTTCCTGAGGAGACTTGCTTGCAGCTGAAGGGACTGGTCTCTGGAAGCAACAGAGGTCCCCGGGCCTGCCACTGGCATAAGGGTGGCGATGGGGGAGTCTGAGGAGGGTCTCTGCACCCTCAGTGATGCATCTTTCGCCAAGGGTCCGGAGTCTGGGAGGGCTCCTGGATGCCGCCAGGGCTGGCTCAACCACTAGGCGAACTAGGCGCTTACCTAGGGCGCGCCGGCCCTCAGGGGCACCAAAATGCGCCCTGCCCCCCACCCCCGCACACCAAAGAGCTGCTGCTGCCCTGCACCTCGCCCTTGCTCGCTGGCTCTGGCACGGGGAGGGCAGCGCAAGGCTCTGAAGCGTGGGGGCGGGGGTGGCACACCTGGAGTGGCCGGGGGGAGGCGGTGCAACCAGCGGGGAGCACCGGGCCTGCGACGACGAGGGCGGCAACTACCGCTTCTCCCTGGATGTGGCCGGCTTCGCCCCCGAGGAGCTCTTGGTCCAGCTGCAGGGCCAGCGGCTGACAGTGCGCACCAAGCACAACCACCGCTCCGAGGCCACCGATGGCTGCATCTTGCATGAGTACTGCGAGGTGCACAAGGAGGTGGTGCTGCCTGATGCCGCCGACCTGGAAGCCATGGCCTGCACCCTGGACAGAGGGCGCCTCTGCATTGAGGCCCCCCGCCTGGCCCTGGTGGCCCCCGAGCCCCGCACCATCCCCATCCCCATCGGCAGGGTGCCCACCTCGCCCTCCACCGAGAGGAGAGTGCTGCTGCAGCCCGCTGATCGCCCGGAGGATGAGAAAGCGGCAGCTGCGGCAGCTGCGGCAGCTGCGGCAGCTGCTGCGCCTTGAAAAAATGCAAGTCGCGTTGGGGCTCCGCGCCCCTGGCGCCGGGTTGGGCGTCCTCCCTTTCGTCTGTCGAAGGAGACCATGGACGTTTCTGCCTCCCCCCCCTCTGTTGCTGGCTGCGGTTTATTGTCAAGGTTCTGCGTTGCAATTACTGTTTGGGGTTTTTTAAATGGTTGGAGGCTGGTGGAAGAGGTTTGGTGGGTTTGTGTCAATAAACTCCGTTTTGGGAAGGCTCCGGTGTCCGTTTTTTAAAAATGAAAGTGCTGGCGGGGGAGAGGTTGCGGCCGGCTGCTTCTACGATTTCAAAATAAGTTCCAGTTACAAGGGGTGTGGAGGCGTAAGGCGTCGTTTAAGACAGAAATAGAACCGGGGGGGGGGAGGCAGGTAGTTAACCGAAAGTACCTGAAGCCTCTCCGACCGTGGCTGTCCTCAGCGCCTGCAAGTGAGCGAGCTCTCGGGCACCTCCATCCGTTGGTGGCGGCCTTGCTTCGGCGGCTGCGCCTGCGGAACCCCCCTCCACGAGAGCCTGAGCTGACTGCAAGGAGAGGGCAGCTGCCGGGCAGGTGTGTGTGGCGGCGCTCCAGCGGGCCCGCGATCCCCAACCCACCCACCAACCAACCACCTGGCTGGCCAGCCAGCCAGCTGTGCCACCGCCCAGGCAGCTCCGCCCCTCCATGCCGCCTGGCCCTGCCCCCGAGACAGACCTGCGCCACAGCTCACCCACCCTCCCCCTGGGGGGGAGGAGGAGGCGGCAGCAAAAGGGTATCCAGGCCCCACCGGGAGGTTGGCATCTGTGCCTGCCTAGGGCGCACAAGCACCTCAAGCCGGCCCTGGATGCCGTCTTAACAATGGAGGCCCAGGTAGCAGCCACTGCCAAGGGAGCCTTCTACCATCTCCGGGTGATTAGGCAGTTGGTTCTTTTCCTTGAATGAAATGATCTGGCAACAGTGATCCATGCAATGGTCACCTCAAGGTTCAACTGCTACAATGCTCTCTACATGGGGTTGCCTTTGGTGCAACTCCGAAGCTGCAGCTGGTGCAAAATGCAGGGAGCCAGGCTGTTGATGGGTCTCCCTATGCGAGAGCACATCCAGCCTGCACTGAAGACATTGCACTGGCTGCCAATAGCATACCGGATTCGCTTCAAGGTGCTGGTTTTGACCTTTAAACCCCTTTATGGTCAGGGACCTGCCTACATGAGGGACCTCCTTTCCCCACATGTTCCCCAGAGAGTACTACAGTCAGGGTCACAAAATCGTCTGCCTCTTCCAGGTCCTAAATATCCACCAGGGCCTTTTCTGTGGCAGCTCTGACTTACTGGAATGAGTTTCTGGGTGAGATCAGGACCCTGCAGGATCTTTCGCAGTACCACAGGGCCACTAAATGGAGCTCTTTCACCAGGCATTTAGGTAAGGCGCTGAGAGGTGTGAGGAGGACTGGTGTGAGGGAGTGGTGATGTGGTGGATATTTCTTCATGTTCACGAGGGAGGTACACATCGAAATGTCTCCTAGAAATGTCCTTTACTATCTCCAAATAAACATTCATACCCTGGCTTTGCTCCTACACCTCACAGACACTGGCCTGTCTGGTGTTGGAGGGGATTGTATTTAAACGCATCGGGGAGGCTAGGCCAGCAGCAGTGCTAAGGCAATCCTGCTGAGCAAACCTCCCCGGCGGCTGTAAGCATCCCACCTCCTCTCCTACACCTGACAGGCAGCTGCCTGTCCAGTGTAGGAGGGGGAAGGGGGAGGAGTATTAGAAGCCACTGTGGAGGCAGGGCTGGCAGGATCACTAAGGTGTTACTGTTGGGGCAGGCTCCCTCATGGCTTTCAGCACCCTGCAACTGCTGCTGCACCTGACAGACAAACACCAATGTAGGAGGGGGAGGAGTATTAGAAGCCACTGTGGAGGTGGGGCTTTACCTGGCAGACAACTGCCTGTTAGGTGTAGGAGGTGGGGGGTGTTGGAAGCCACCCCACCTCCTCTCCTGCACCTGACAGGCAGCTGCCTGTCCAGTGTAGGAGGAAGAGGAGTATTAGAAGCCACTGTGGAGGTAGGGCTGCACCTGACAGACAACTGCCTATTAGGTGTAGGAGGTGGGGGAGTGTGTTGGAAGCCACCCCACCTCCTCTCCTACACCTGACAGGCAGCTGCCTGTCCAGTGTAGCAGGGGGAGGAGTATTAGAAGCCACTGTGGAGGTAGGGCTGCACCTGACAGACAACTGCCTGTTAGGTGTAGGAGGTGGGGGAAGTGTGTTGGAAGCCACCCCACCTCATCTCCTACACCTGACAGGCAGCTGCCTGTCCAGTGTAGCAGGGGGAGGGGGAGGGGGGGAGGATTATTAGAAGCCACTGTGGAGGTGGGGCTGCACCTGACAGACAACCACTTGTTCGGTGTAAAAGGTGGGGGAAGTGTGTTGGAAGCCATCAGAGAGGCTGGGCCTGCAGCTTTGCTTCACCTCACAGGTGGTTCTTGACCACTCCTGATTTCCTCAACTGTCATTAGCTGTCTGCAGTCCCCTGTAACTGTTGGCTTTTTTACCTTAGAACACTGAGCTCTGCTGCTGACCAAACAGAGAGTGGGGGTTGCAGAGAGTCAGCTCCCTGGCAGCCACATAGGAATCAATGGGGGGAGCACATTTCCCCCCTTTTGACCCACTTAGGGGTTGAATTTCTAAAAATCCCTTCTTCGCAAGCACCTACTCCATGTTGGAAGCACTCTCCCCGAATTTGGTGTCTCTAGGTCCAGTGGTTTGGCCAGGGGATTGATTTTATGGTGATGGGAGTTTCTTTTATATATATAGACTAGGAGGGAAGCCCATTTTAGGGAGAAGACAACAAGCGCTAAAAAGACAGGGGGCCCTGTCCCACTCTTTCTTCCCCCTCCGCAGACCCCAGGGTTGGTGAGCAGTGACTGGTGAGAAGTGAGGCCCTTCTGCCCGCTTCCCCTCCCTCTTCAGACCCCGGGGCCATGCTCTGTGCAGCGGCCTCTGGGCCAGGTTAACGTGTCTTCAGTCGGGCAGTGCACCAGCCCCCGCCCGCTCACAGCCTGGTCACCAACATGGCTTGGGCCTCAGAGGCCCACAACAGCTGCGCCGGTGGCGGCAGGAGTGGGCTTGGGCTGACGACCTCGCGGGTGGTGAATTAGCTGGGATGCCCATCACGTCAGAGGAAAGTGAAGCCCATCCCCCCCTCTGCCCTCCCAGTACCGCTGGACCCTGCTGCGTCCAGTGGCCTCCGGGCTGCCTTAACTGCTCTTCATCCCAGCGGTGTGCCAGCCCCCATCCACTCACAGGCTGGCCGCCGAGTCAGCCGGGGGTGACAACGACTGGTGCGGGGGTGGGAGGAAGGGGCTTGGCCAAGCATCCAGCCACCAGACCACACACTGGCTCTGTGCATACTGACGACAAAGTGGTGGCCGGGGCTTGTGTGGGTGGGGCCCTGCAACACAGCCAGCCAACGCAGGCAGCGCCTTTGGAATGGCAGTTCAGGTGGCCAACTGATTTTGTCGTGCATCGAACTTTGCCACCCCAAATCACTTTTATTAATAAGGAGAGATGTGGTGGGAGAGAGAGTTTTGAAAATTCAGGACTATTTTTACAATTGCCCTGATTATTCTCCCACCCCAGAGGCAGCAGGAGCAGGGAGAGCAAGAGGAAGCTGGTATCACCAAACAGGTTTGGGATGGTGTCTCCCTTTGTTTAAATTTTAAAGGTCCATTCTTTTCTATGGGAAAATTAGAATGAGATTGGTGGTTTTCAAACTTTTCATTTTCAGGAAACTGTATGTGTACACAAGAGGACAAGAATCACTGTACATCTTCTATGGATGCTGCAAGTATCATGTTCTAATGCATGTGGCCCAAACGCCGGGGGGGGGGGAGTACAACATCTACCTGTGAATATATTGACGTGCTGGCAAACAAAATGAGAGGGGAAGATAAGAAAAAAACAAAAAAGGCTTCAGGAAAAAATGGGGAAAAACCTTTTTTTTCAGAATTTTCCCAGTTTTTTTCCAGGCCTTCACATCTCTAGTAGTGAGTGAGCGATCTTTAAGCATAGCTTGCCTCTCAACAGTGATAAACATCTGAGGAATCCCAGCCACCCCTTTAACAACGTGTGTCTAATTTAGTGGTTTCCAGTATCCAATATTAGTTACTAGGTGGTCAGACTTAGTGAGATCAAAAGAGGATGGACTAAAACTCCACTTGCAAAATTAATGTCTCTACATCATTGCATTGTTTTAGAAAGAATCTATGTAAAAACTGAAGAACTGGACAGAAGACCTCCAATCATGTTTTGTTTCCCCCACACACACACCCTGTGCTCTATTTTACAAGGACCCATACATTCCAATTAGAGATACAGGTAGATCTACATAAATGTTGTCTTTTATACTTTCAAAGGTTGAATAGTGATATGCAGGCATCATGCACAGTCCAACCTAATTATCTCTTTAAAAATATTTTTCATCATGCCGAGCAATATCTTTGTCTCTTTCCTCATCTGCTCACCATAAACTTTTGCTTAACATCCAGCATAAAGAGTTCTTGTGAACTTAAACCTTTCTTTTCTCACCATTTTGTGTGGCTTTGTAAAAAGAAGTTTTGCTTAACATTTGTTTCTAATGAACCCACACAGTTTCTTGTGTAGTCTCAGGGAGAAAGGTGGACTATAACTACAGTAAATAAATTGCAGTCGTTCATGCAGACCCCACCCTTTTTCAGAGAGTCACAAAGACCAGTCACAAAGAACTCCAGGTACTGCAATTCAGGTGTTCTATTATTTATTCACTCTCTATTCACTACAAGGTGTCTCCCCAGGATCAACTAAGCCTCCACTGCTACTCTACTGCAAATTATTCAACTTGTGTGTTCAACAGATTCCCTCACCCAAGTTGCCTCTTCTTTTGCAATAGCCACAGTCCTTGTTAGCCCTCTGACTGCCCCCTCCTTGAGGCCAGTCCTTTCTCCTGTAGGAAGGCTGATGGCTGTCTTCTCGGTTGCTTCTCTCTGGGAGATGTATTTTACTTCACCCTCTCTGAAAACACCCAGATCTGAGATTTTTCAGTGGTCTTTCCCAGGCTCCTGTCTATCACTGCTGCATTCCTGATTCCTGTCGCCTCCTGGACCTTAGTTAGCTGTTTTGTCCCTCTTTTGCATGGTCTTGTCTCCTTGCAGACACACTCCTGCCCCGCCGTCTTCCTTCTCTAAACTCCTGTGTCTCTCCCTTTTTATTTCTTCACCCCTCTGCTTGCACTCTATTCATGATTGCTCCCACCTGGGTTTCTGTGCTAATCCTCTGCTGGCTACTTCCTGGTAAGCTGCTACATACTCCTCCCCTTAAGATGTCAGTATCCTACCCCCCCCCATCCCACCTACCACTGTCACAAAAAATCTGCATTAGAATGCAGTGTGCCTGCCCTATGACAAATAGTAAACCGATATGGCTGTAGGGCTAACATCTAATGCTGCACTCGTTTATTCTGCTGTCTTCTGTCCTTCATCCACTGCAGGACAGCATGGTCTGTAACAAGGAGGAATGGGTTACAGAGGAGGTGGTACAGAAGGGAGGTGACAACCCATTTGACAGCTAATGCCTCCTTCTCTAGGACAGAATAGGCACATTCCCCGGGGGAACAGCTTCTTAATTAGAAAAACCATTGGGTGCTTCTACTGTCCATATTGCTGCACCAATACCATACCAAGACCCATCCCAGAGGTATCCATGTACAGTAAAAGGGTGCTTAAAACTGTGTTGCTTAAAAATGGGTGGTGTAGACAATATGCACACCAAGGTGTGCATGGTGTTGCCACATTCGGCTGACCATTGTACTGGTTCTGGAACCCCTTTCTCTAAGTGATTTGACAAAGGGACCCCTATAGATGTGTAGTGGGGGATAAACCAACTGTAATAACCAGCAAGTCTCAATATTTGCCTCACTTTTTGGGGGGGTCCATGGCTTGGGCAACTTCTGCATGGACTCCACCTTGTCCCGTATGGACCGTATCTCCCCACGTCCTACAATGTGCCCTAGATACTGTAGTTGCAATCTCACTAAGACATATTTCTTGGCATTCAGGTGTAGGCCTGCCCACTGCAGCCAGTGAAAAAAAATGCTGCTGGGTGTCATAGGTGTTCCTTCCAGGAACAAATAAAAACCACCACATCATCAATATAAGCAGTCACAAATGGATGACAATCACCCAGCGGACAGTGAACCAGCTGTTAGAATATAGTGTCTGCCCCATGGAGGCCAAATGGCACCCACATAAACTGGTAAAGGCCCCAAGGCAAATGTTGTCTTCCCTTTATCCTGGGTGTCAACTATGATGCCATTGTATGTGGAGGGGGAAAGGAGACTTGGTGTGTGAATACTCTGACAAGTTCAAGATGTATGCAGCCAAATTCCAAGGGTGGCCTGAGCCCATGTTTGTGGAGAAGTATCGGCTGGGGCTGAACCATCAGATCCGGGAAGCTGTGCTGCGCAATGTGAACCCGATATCCCTGGCGGCCTGGGTGAGAGAAGCAGGATATGCAGAGAACCACCTCCAGATGATTAAGATGACTGCACCCAAAGTGTACCTGAAGACCCCAGGGGTGATGCCAAAGACCCCCCATCCCAAGCCAAAAGAACCCGAGTGAGATCAGCAGATGCACCAAGGGCTCTGCCTCTGCTGTGGAGAGGTGGGCCACTATGCTGCTTTCTGTCCTGCAGTGCTCCCGCCACCAGCCCTCAAGGCTCTGGCATGGATGACTTCAGAGACACCTGCAAGAAAAGGGGGTTCACACCCAAAGTTGCCACAGGCCCAGCAGCTGGGCACCCAGTCCAGGGCCACGTCCTCCAATGGAGATGAGAATCCTCGGCCAGCAGGAAAAGGTCGAGGAAAAAGTAAAACTGAAAGGCACACAACAGCAGGTCTGAGAGCAGTCTGCACCCCGATCGGTGAGCAGCCACCCCCTTTCTTTTTCATGACTGTGTCAGTACTTAACCCAGAGACGGGGCCCCAGGTGCACATGAGGGCACTTATAGACTTGGGGTGTGCTAGAGACTTCATTGGTCCCTCCATAGTGATGGGGTTGGGAGTCCCAGTGCAATGTTTACCTGAACCCTTGATTTTCACCCAGATGGATGGCTCAACCATGTGTGCACCTTGTAACTACCAAACTGTGCCAATCATTATGGGAATGGGGACTCATTGTGAAACCAGAGCATTCATTATAAATCCCATGGCTCGGTTTTCAATGGTGCTGGGGAGTCTGTGGCTCAAAGCCCATGACCCTTACATTCAGTGGAGTGAAGGGACTGTCAAATTTGTGGTTCCTGGATGTAACTTTCACGCTTGGCTGCCCGAGTGGGGACAGGCACCTCAGGATGTCCCAGTCCATACCTGTTTGGCTAAAGAGGACTTAGACTCCATCCCCATGGAGTATAGAGACTTGGCCAGGGTGTTTGGGGAGGAAGAAGCTGATGAACTTCCTCCCACCACCGTAACACTAACTGCACCATTGAGATTTTACCAGGGCACAAGCTGCCTAAAGGGAAATTATACTCAATGAGCCCTGCAGAGAAGGAGGAGTTAAGGAAGTTCATTAACAAAAACCTGGCTCGAGGGTTCATCCACCCCGCCTCCTCCCAGTTCACAGTCCCAGTTCTCTTCCGGAAGAAGAAAGAAGGGGGTCTCCGGCTGTTTACAGACTACCGGGGCTTAAATGCGGTATCGGCCATGAATACTTACCCCCTGCCTCTGATCAAGGACATTTTGGCAGAGGTGGCCAAGGGGAAGATCTTCACTAAGTTGGATTTAAGAGACGCATACTTTCGTGTGCACATCCAGGAGGGGGACGAGCCTAAAACAGCCTTCAATACTCCATTAGGCCACTTTGAGAACCTCATGATGCCATTTGGTCTGCAGAGGCCACCCAGGGTGTTTATGAACTTGATAACTGAAGTGTTGCACAAGCATTTATTCAAGGGGGCCCTAGTTTATCTTGATGATATCTTATTATATTCACATGATAGGGAGTCACATGTGAAACTGGTGAGAGAGGTCCTACAAACTCTTTATGATCACAAACTGCTTGCCCAACTGTCTAAGTGCGAGTTCTACAAGACCGAGGCTACCGTATCTCCCCCAAAGGGTTGGAGATGGATCCTCATAAGGTAGTGGATGTACTGGGGTGGGAGGCTCCCCGAACCAGATGCCAACTCCAGTCCCTCTTAGGATTCACCAATTTCTACAGAGCCTTCATCTCAAACTTTGCCCAAGTGAGCCTGCCCTTCACAGACTTACTTAAGACTAAGGGGAAGGGGCAGGAGAGCACTAAGCCAGGGGCGTGATTACAGTGGACAGCTGAATGCCAGGAGGCATTTGATAAGTTAAAAGCTCTGTTCACATCTGAGCTGATTCTAAGTCATCCGGATGAAAACAAAAAAAAAACTATTGTTCAGGTCGATGCCTCAGATGTCATGATGGGGGGGGCGTCCTGCAGGAGGGGCCAGATGGGATGCTCCACCCGTTGGCATACATGTCCAAAAAGTTTAATGCTACTGAGCAGAACTGGGCAGTTTGGGATAAAGAAGCTGCTGCCATTAAGCTAGCTTGGAGACACTTGTTAGAGGTGGCACGGGTCCCTATTGAAGTATGGACTGATCATAAAAACCTGGAAGCACTGTGCACTCCTTGTAACCTTAACGCTAAGCAGACTTTATTATCATAACCATATTTCTGCATCTCCTGCACTTAGGCAAGATACACTTTGGCCAGCCCCTGTACCTTTTTCTAGAGTGTCCTGTCAGTTCTGAATATAGTGGTCAACCTATTGGAGGGACTGTCAATGAGTTGGGGGAACTGTGGCCTCTGACAGGCTTGCTGATGGTCCTGAGAGCACCTGCCCATATACCAGGAGGAAAGGCAGTGTCCCAGTGGACTCATGTGGCACCTCCCAAACCACAAACATGAGCAGTTCTAGCATCCCAACCCATTCTCAGGGGTACCCTTCTGGACAACAGTGCAGCATTTCTTTTAGGGTATGGTTAAATCATTCCACATGCCCATCAGTTTGGGGATGGTTTGCAGAGTCTTGGATGTGTCATAACCCCAGTAGTGAGCACAGCTGTTTAAAGACTTCTGAGGCCCATCAACACCTTACATGGTACTCCTGTCCAAGCAAAGATGGCAACCAGTACATGTGCTACTTCGGGGGCCTTCATAAACCACAAAACCACGGCTACAGGGAAGCACATTGCATTATCTACTAACACCAAAATATACCAACGGCCTTGTGGTATACATGGCATGGGCCCCACAAAATCCATCTCTACCCATGTGAAAGGCTCCTTGATGAGGGGCAGTGGCTGTAAGGGAATAGGTGTGGGTGCCAGGGGATCAGCCCTCTGACAGCCCCAGCAGAACTTGACCATATCCTCTTTTAAGGGTGGTCAAAAGAAGTGGAGAAGGATGCAATCCAATGTCTTCCAGGGCCCCAAATGCTCAGCCTAGCTCCCCCATCCACACTGAGCTCCCCACCCCCCAAACTCCACTTTCTCCATCTGGATTTGGGGATTTCCCCAAGCTGGATTTGGCAAACCTACTCCCTTCCCACATTTATCTTGAAATTCCTGAGCAAAAATGTCACAGCCTCATACACAGAGCCCTGACTGATACCAGCAGTGTTTTGTGTTTGTAATGAGCCCAAAGTTCAAATGGAGCTTTGATTACTGCATGTGCTTTGCATGTGTGATGATTTGTGATATCAGCAAGGACCAGGAATTATTTTCAATGTTTTCATTACAGGGCAATTCAAATCAACTGTGCAAAAGCAAATAATGTGCTCTGCTACAGAGTTGCTATCCCAATCATTACAGAGCACTTTAGGAGGTCCCCTTGCATTTGTGCCAGCTGTGTGGCTTAATTTAAAAATAATTTCAAATGTTTAATACCCTTGCTTCATTTTAAAAGAGGACATTTAATCATGACAGGGAAATCTAAACCCCTGTGCACATATATACATACACCTGCTGTATCCCATTGTTCTTATGACTTTTTAAAATTTAAATAGTCCATTCTATTATGGATGGAATGTCCAAATCACAAAATCATAGCCAGTTCCACGGGAAAGCAGTTTTGCAGTATTGCTTTCCTGCATCTTATCTCACACCGGCAGGATGTCCGTTGATAATGCTGCCTCCGTGTTAGACAAGCAATCAAATAATTTGATTGTTCTGTGCTTCAGAGCAGTCCTTTAAAAATTAAGAATGCTTTGTGCTTTGTGGTGTGACAAAGTCTTTCGTTTTATTTGTTGGCAGGTGTTGAAAGCTGTGGCTTTCACAATATTTTCTCCCCCCTTCACACAACCAAGTGATGCCATGTGTCTCCTTTATTTGTGCATTTGTCCTGCTGTGAACCCCTTTCTTCTGTTGTTGAAACAGGCCAGCTGATAACATCATGTGTGCCTATGGAAAAAAGTAAGAGAATAATTGAATTTGACCCACATTGCAAAACAGGGACTCAACCATGTTACTGTGTTGTGAGGACAGCACAATAAACACAATAACACAGTAAATACCGTTTAGCTAAACACCCAAGAAAACATTTACAAGATCTAAGGAAACATAGAATGTATACAGAAAGAATGAATCCTTACCTATCTGTCAGTGACTCAAAAGCCTCAAAAGAAACACTGATGAGTCTGAGATAAAATATTTTAAATGAATGGGATAAAGAAAAATAAACACTTACCAGGAGATTCTTCACAATTCTGAATATTTCAGATGAATTACAGCAAAATAGAAAGCAGTCTCTATCTGCTCAGTAACAGTCCTGAGGCTGCAGTAAAGCTGCCACAAAGCGAATGCGGAAATTTCAGCAAAATACAGTGTATGTACATGAAATGCTATTTCTGAAGATACAGTAAAGAATAGGAAATCACAAGATTTCTCACCTCATTACAAGATTTTCCTTTTTGTACACTGGACCTTTGCCCATCCTGGCTGCTAAAATCATGTAAGGATCACATTAATGAGCCATTGATGACTATCATAAATCAGTCACTCAGGGTGCATTCCCCTGTCTGCTCAAAAAGGCAGTTATCCATCTACTACTTTAAAAACAATCCCTACACAAAAATGATGTGGCCAATTATCACCAGTCTCTAATCAGCCCTTTCTAGACAAAGGGATCAAGAGAACAGTAACAGACCAGCTCCAGGTCTTCTTGGATAATTAATATCTACTGGACTCTTTTTAGTCTGGTTTCAGGCAGGGCTATGGGACAGAAACAGCCTTGGTGGCTTCAGTTGATGACCTCCATCTGAATGTAGAGAAAGGCCAAGCTTCTTTGTTGCTCCTACTGGATCTATCTGCCACATTTGATACAGTAAACCATCCTACTGAGGCATCTGGAGGCAGAAGCAGGTTATCAGAGATGTGCAGCCCTACAAATGTGCAAAATTAATGTGCCCACGCACATCCATTCTCTGCCATAGCCCCCACCTTATGGCAAGGCCTACCTGATGAGGTTAGGAAGTTTCCCACTCTCCTGGCTTTCCACAAACTATGCAAAACTGAATTATTCAGGGTGGCTTTTTTACACTGGTAATAGGGTAGTACTATAACTGATTTGATTTGCTTATTGTTTTTGGTTGTTTTTATGATGAATTTTAATTGTATTTATATATGCATTTTATGTAAGCTGCCCTGAGCCTGCCTCAGTAGGGAGGGTGGGGTATAAATAAAATAAATAAATAAATGGTTCAGAAAGATGCTTTGGTAGAGGGTTTGGGAGTGGGCCTGCAGAGTATACTACTGTGTACCGTCTGTTGCTGTAGGTATGTTCCTACTACGTAATCTCTGCATTGTTTAACATGTCATGTTTAAATGGATATGTTTTGTTTCAGCTGTTTCCAATTTCTGCTTGTTTTCATATTTTTGCAGTCCAAACCCTATTGCACTGCTTACTGGATATCCCAGCCTGTCTATTGTATTTGATTTACATTGTGTATTCTGCTTTGAGTCTCAGTGAGAAAGGTGGACTATAAATAACATAAACAAATTAAAGAACAAAACACAGTGATCAAGAATCCTGTTACATTAGCTTTTTATTATTTGTGTTTTTCCTTTAAAATGGTTTCTGTGATGATTTAACTCTATATAATAAATGCAGCACCATCCCATGTTTACTCAGAAATAACCTTCCCAATGTTTACTGGGACTTACTTCCTAATGAATGGAAACAACATTGGATCTAGCTGGCTTTTCCCTCCATGCTATAGCCCCTGCTCCATATGACTTTTGTCCATGCATTTGTCACCCCCCCCCCCGAACATAGCCTTTTTGGTGGTCAATGAGGGCTCCTTTCTCTCTTTTTCACCCACAGAAAAGTTTGTTGCATTTCACCCACACACTGAAGCCTCAGTAATTAACAATTGCTTGTACTGGTTCCTTTTAAAATCATACTTATATATGTACTAGGGATGGGCACGAACCAGAAAATTCTGAACCAAGCAAAGAATGCCAGTTTGGGCTGCCACAGCTGGAAGAAACGGGGAATCACCTGGGAAGGGTTAAATGGCTAAGAAGCATTTAACCTGTCCACTTCACTTCCTGTGGCTTCAAAGTGGGGGGGGAGTGAAATGGAGAGGTTTAATGGCTCACAGCCATTTAAACCTAACAGCTGATGGGTGGACCCACCCAGCTGTTAGGTTTAAATGGCTGCAAGCCATTTCAGCTATCCCTCTCACTTCCCCTGCTTCCTACCACGAACCACACAAACCTCCCGATAACCACATGGGGGGTTGTGGGAGGGTTGTTGAGGTGAGATCCCATGAACATGGGTTCACAAACCACAATCCAGGTGATTTTAGTAGCGAATTTGGGATCAAGGGCAGGTTTGTGTCTATCCCTAATATGTATTCATTGTAAACCTCTTGAAACATACAGAAAATAATAACATGTACCCTGTGTCTGTTCACTTGAAATGTACCTGGGCCCATGAAATATCTTTACAAACATGGGAATCCAAGAAAAAAATGGATGTTTAAATAAACACAAGAGAGATTGCACTGGACTAGACTGGTTAACATGCCAGTCTACCATCCACAGCAAAAGGCTTATTAGTTCCATGATGTCGTGGCTTTGTCAAGTGTACTCTCCAAAGCAAGAGAGGAGATGGGCAATTTAGGAAAATTCCAGTTTAAAAATGAGTCACAATAAAACATTTTAAAAGGACTTCAATTAATTTGATAATCCTAAGGATATATGAATAACTTGTTCTGTTGCTGTGTAAGTGGGATTGAAACACACCTGAAAAAAAGATACCTGGAGGAAGAAAGGGTGTGTATGGAAACAAGCTCTGGACATTTGTGAAGACAATAAACCACTTTTGCATGTGAAGTGGACAGGAAGTCATGGCAGGGGGAGCAAAGATACAATGTATCTAGTACTGAATCAGGTGTCTGGAGCAAGGACAAAGATTATAGTCACCAGTTTGCGATATTTTCAGCCATTCTGCTGGCTAGCATATCCAGGGAAAATCATGTTAGGTAAGAGGTATGACAATACTTACCTTCAAGGTGCCCAGTGAGTGCAGGGTGTGTATCTGCTCCAAACACTGTTTAAGGATGCCTCCTACTCGTCTTTTTTGTTGCTGTGAATTGGTGAGTATTGTTTTGGTGAGTATTGCGTGTGTGTGTGTGTGTGTGTGTGTGTGTGTGTGTGTGTTTGCAAGCCTGGAAGTCATGGTGACTTCTGGTGACCCTTAGTGGGGCTAGGACATTTCAGAGAGGTGGCTTGGTAACCTGCTTTGCATCCCAGCCCTGGTATTCCTTGGAGGTTGCCCTTCCAAGTGCTTGCCAGGGTCGGCCCTGCTTAGCTTCCAAGATCTGACCAGATGGAGCTTACCTGGGGTATCCAGGTCAGGGCACCCCCCACTCACCTTGAAGGGTCATGTTGCTTTTCTCATTTATGTCTTAACTAGCAGTAAAGCCCATTGTGAAAGCAATACAACGAGATCTAGAAAGAGGCTCTGGGGCAGTGCTCTGGCTTTGGGCAAACAGTGTCAATTTGCTGTGGTGACCTCAGCAGGGTATAATGACAGAGTCCACTGTTTTCTCCAGAGGAACTGATCTCTGCTACCTGAAGAGCAGTTGTAATTGTGAGTGATCTGTAGCCCTCACCTGAAGATTGGCAGAAATTGTTACCCAGGACAAAATGGCTGGTTTGGAGGGTGTACTCTATGGCATTCTACCTGTCTGAGGTCTCACCCCTCCGCAAACCCCACCCTCTCCAGGCTCCACCCCTCGAATCCCCAGGAATTTGTCAGCATGTAGTTGGCAACCCCATCTCCTTCCCAGCTAACCATCAACCTACCATTATCTGCCCCTTTGACTTCAGCTGACTTCTGCCCTCCCTTCTGCAGAACAGTTGTAATACTGAGTGCTCTCCAGCCCTCACCTGGAGATTGGCAACAATGGTTCCCTATGTGGGACTGACTGGTTTTGAGGGTGGAGTCTATGGCATTGTACCTGTCTGAGGTCCCACCCCTCCTCAAACCTCACCCTCTTCAGGCTCCATCCCTCAAATCTCCAGGAATTTCCCATCTGGAGTTGGCAACCCTATCAGGACTGGCCCCAATGTGTTTTCTCCCAAAGGCCAAAGTAGGTGACAGGACCAAGCTTAGTTGCCTACCAACAGGCACTGAGGGGAATGTAGGGTTGCCAGCTCTAAGGAGGGAAATACCTGGAGGTTTGGGGGGTGGATTCTGTAGAGGGCCGGCCGACGGAGGCCTCGGCCTTCTGTCGCCCGCCTTGCCCCCCCAATCTCGGCCCGGGCGACTGCGTCCCCCGCCAGCGGCCGCCCGACTCCAGACCCCCCCGCGGCCACTCCAGCCAGGCAACGGAGGCATCGGCCTTCCATCGCCTGCCTCGCCCCCACCCCCCCAATCTCGGCCGGGCGACGGAGGCATCGGCCTTCCGTTCAGGCCCCACCCTCAGCAGGCTTCAACCCTATGTCCTTTCCTGGCAACCATCAGCCAACCTTTATCTGCCTGTCTGTCTTAAGTTTTACATCCCCCCCCCCCCCGCCTCTGCCTAGGGAAAGGGCAGTCTTTCCCTGCAGTGGGAACCAAAGCAGCTGACATCATTCTCCTCTCCCCCGTATGATCCGCACAACTACCCTATGAGGTATGTTATGGTTGAAAGTGTGTGAATGGTCCATAGTCCCCCAGGCAGCTTTTAAAACATGAACCTGGGACCTGCACACCATCTGTGGCAGTAATGGGGTGACTGCTGGCACCTTTTCCTATCATTTTTTGCCTTGAGGTATTCTGCTTGTGGTGTGATCTGTCTTCTTTGTGGTGTGGCGTGATTGTGTTATTGGGTTTGTTTCTTTTAAAGGGGAAGTGATGTGTTGTGAGTGAGGACATATGTTACCTCAGAATACAGTAGTTCCCATATGCAACTGAAAATTCCAACTGCCTTGCGGGGGGGGGAGTTTGAGGTGTGGAATGGAGTGAAGTCCAATCAGCTTCCATCTGCAAAAGACCTTGGAACGCTGGGCGGGACTGCACAAAGCAGCCAGTCAACCCAGCCAGTGTCTTCTGAGTGGCAGTTCTTCCGGCCAAACACTAAAGGCGGGCATTTTAGAACGTTGGTCCCCACTACTGCTTTATTATAAGGGAGAGATATTCTCTGTCTAGTGATGAAGCAGCAAATGTGATCCTGCAAATTTAGACGCTATGACATATGCATCCAATACCCTACAACTGTTTTGAGGAAGTAAAAAAAAGATTCATGCCCCTTCTTGCTAATTTGCCGATTTCCCCTCCTACCAAACATTCCTTTTTGTCCAAGGCCAAAAGATCCACTCCTAAACTACCCAGTCTTCTCCCACCTGACTACCTAGTTAAATCTGGTCCCTAGATAGAATGGGAACTGCCTCCCTTAGAGATCATAGTAATTTAACCATTATGGAATTAAGTTTTTAAAAAGTTTTAAAGAAAATACCTACTCACAGGAGTAGTCTGAGGAGAGAAGTCTTGCTCCAGCACTATGTAACAGTACTACAATATAGTGCTGGAGCAAGACTCCTCTCTTCAGACTGCTTCTGTGAGCAGATAATTACGTGGATTATCTGATGCAATAACAATTTCATTGGTTAACCTTTTTATGATTCTAGAATTTGGGGCAGGAGACTAATTTCCACTAGTAGGGAAGAATGCATCTATTTGTGTGTTATACTCTCAATTTTAGAGCAAACACTTCCACAGAAAGGCATGTATACATTATAAACCATTTAGTTTTCTTCCTTTTAATATATAAGATTTTTTTGTCAATTTTGGTGGGCTTGCAGAAGCATTTACATCAGTGATCATTTCTATTATTTACTATTTATTAGTAATATTTTGTTACCGTTTATTAAAGCAACTAGCTGATTTTCTGATAGTGTTGATGTACAGCAATAGTAGTTTCCAGGTACTTGAAAATGAGTGAGCCCTACCTCCTTTTCCAATTCTCACTTGCCGTAGTAGGTCTTTACAAATTGCTTTCCCAGCTGTACTCATTTTTGTTTTAGAAAATAGAATTGGTATTAATTTACAAATCATGAAGGAAGGTTACCAACGACAACAATTAATTAGCTGGCACATCTGCCGTGAAGGTGTTTCCACAAGCCTTGTCTTAAGTATTCTCCAGCCTCTTCCATTTTGGTGGATCAATGCTAATTTTCAGTGCTTACTAGCAATCATAGATGACTAGCAGTTAAAAAACCATCAGCTCTGTCACGTTTTTCTGTGAACAGAATCCCTTTCCAGATGGCCCATCATTTGGATAATGGACAGCCTGAGGGGATAAAAATGTCACCTGTTGTAGCGAGTTGGTGGTATTAATAAAAACGCCATTCAGCAAATGGGCAGGAGCCCACAACAGCTTTATGAATTTATGGTGCAAATATGAGCCCTTTTTGTAGCACTTTTTTCTTCAGAGATTTTACATGGAAGGGAATGTTTGGTCACATACACTGCTCTCTTTATAACATATGCTGTTTCTCCCTGGATAAGAAAGAGGCCAGATAAAATATGACACTTAAAACATTTAGAAACACCACTGTAGCAAATCAGTAAATGTGCATATTATGTACTAGAACTATATATTTATTTTAAAGTAGTGATGCTCTGTTTACAGATGCAAAAAATCAGACCACAGTCATTGTAAATGCTATTTTTTTTTTAAAAAAGTGACAAATGCAAAGTAGATTTAATGCTATGGATTCAATCTGACATGCTTCAAGTTAGCTTCTAAACTGCATGTCAGCCTCCAAGGCAGCTCTGCACAATTTTTGCCCCACCAAGCCAAACACAGCCTCCTAGCCTTGAGAACCATTAGTGACTCAGTAAACCTGTTATTGCAGCCTAACTTGGATTGGAAAAACAGCTAATTCGCCATATATTGTAGTCAAGTGGATTACAGTACATGCAGGCCTGGCCCCAGCTTTTTTTGCACACTAGGCAAGGATACCTTCCCCCCCCCCCCCCCCCCCCCCCATTTCACAAAAAAAACACTTTTTAGTCCAGGAGGATGCAAAGAATAAATGGAAACAAGTCTGAAGAAGTGAGCAGTGACTCATAAAAACACATCCCTACCACAATTTTGTTAGCCCTTAAAGGTGCTACTGGACTCCTACTTTTTCTACTGCTATTACAAACCACAACATTCAAAGAACAGTGGGGGGACATTTTAACCTTCCAGGATAATCAGTTGCTGACCTAAGAGTAGCAGGACTACAGAGGAAGCATGTGCTTCTAATCAGATCTAGGGTATATAAAGAGAGGGTCACCCCACTGCTCTCTCTCTCTCCTATCCTCCCAACCTATATTTGGTTCCATTTCTGCACAGTTTGGAATTGTCCATTTGTTCTGCCGGTCAGTATACAATCCCTTCCCTTAAAGTCACCCTATTTTTCACTGCAGATTCTGCTCTCCATGTCAGGACAGGTAAAGTATCACCTCTCAATGAAACTACCTGCTAATGCAAACGTCTCTATATTTTTCTACCTTAATTTCCTAGCTCTGTATTGTGTGTTTTGATTGCTTGATTTTATATTTTTGTGTGTGTGGATATTCCTTCAGTAAAAGAAACCTGGTGATTCTTAAGATCTAGTCTCTGTTTCTATTTCTGGGACTTGGATATGTGGGATTCTGGTATATACAGGTCATGATTGTATAGCTATGCCAATTGCTCATTGATATCATACTTCCCCAACTTTTAATTAAAGAAATGAGGTAATTTGGCTAACAGGGGCAGTGGTCAGATTAGGGGGCAGTGATTGGCTGTGCCTGTGTGTGCCGCTAACAGGGGTATCATCAACTGACATTGTCTGATTGGTGGTTGTTGCTGGGGTAGCCATGGGCTCTGAAATTACTACTATGCCTTGCAAAAAAACATGTGCTGTTATTTCCCCATATGAAATATCTGTAGCAAATATACCAGGAGCACCACTTTTGCATTGGTAGTTGGCCACCACCACTGCAGCAGCCCTCAGGATTGCACTGCCTGTATAGAAAGCAGAGTTTGAAAAAACAAACCTGATAGAATTTTGATTTTCTAAAAAAAAAAAAAAAGTATGAAATTGTTACCAAGACGTTTGGTGTAATTTTCAGTACCTCCATATTTACTGTATCCACAAGCTCTTCAGCATTACAAAATATTGGCCATTATGTTTTATCTTGCTTTAGCCATTTTTAAAATTAATATATCATGCAGATTGCTACTACTGCAATGACTGCTTCTACTTGATATTTAAGTAATGAATCTACGCAGAGGTTTTTTTGGTAATAAGCATCTCTGAAATCTGTGTTGCGTATTCCCAACTAAATATTTTCATGACTGAGATGTAAGAAACATAACCTGCTTTAAAAATATGGTAATATAATATCTGATATATTATATTCTTAATCTGAAAATAAAGATTTCCCTGATGATGGGTGCTAGATTATATAAATCATGCAAATAATTCAATTTTATTATATGGTGAGGTTATCTCTGCAAAAGCAATGCTGAGTGCCAGAAATGAAATTCAAGATACTTACCAGAAAAGATTTTAAACTATTTAAATTAGATCCATTTTAATGCTATAAATAGTTCACTGTTTCTCCCAGTTTTGAGCAGATATCCATAAAACACTTCATTTTATTTCTTCTTTGTAACTATATTTATTCATCTCAGTGCTCCTGGAACACAACCTTCTTTCCTCCTCATTGGTTTCTACTCTGCTTAATGTATCTGCAGCTTTTATCATGTGAGTTCTCTGTCTTCTCTTAGGTTCTACAGAACCACCTTTCCCCCCTAATAATAAGTTCTTCAAGTTTCTTTTTCATTTTTTAACCATCATGACCAGATCCTTCATATCTTTTGTTGAATATCGTAGGAATCCATGTCCATCCATTAGAAATATTCTTCAAAATCACAATAATGCAATACCTTTTTGTTATGACTAAAATTAACTATCACAAAGCAACAGAACCATTTACAAGTCCTTAGAGGTCTTCATTAGACGAGATGTCAAGGGGGGGATTTGTCCAAACGATGTTAAAAATGAGGGATCCACGGTTGCTATGAAGAGGAAGGCAATGGCAAACAACCTGTTAGTCAGTTGCCTTGAAAACCCTATGGGGTACCATAACTTTGCTGTGAGTTGATAGCACTTTACACACATGCTAAAAAAAAGTCCAGTGTCTGCAGTTTAGACTTCTTAAAATGAAGACTGGGCATTTCACAGAGTTAATCAAAATAGATGGTGGTGGCTGGAAAACAGATTTCAAAACAAATCAGAATTTACAGCAATTCAATACCCAGCCTTCATGTTTGGAGTAATGCTTTGTGCTAGTCCGAATTTTAAATAAGACTCCAGAGTCATTAGGGTTGTCAGGTCTTACCTGGCTGATGGCAGGGGGCTCCAGCCTGGGTCCCTGGAGTTTCTGGTGCATATATGAAGCACGCACGTCACGATGATATCACCCAGAAGTGACATCATCACACCGGACATATCATGCATGGGACATTCTAGCATTTGACCAAAACTCTACAGTCAACATAGAGTTTTTAACGAAATGCTAGAGTGTCCCACGTACAATGTGCCCAGTGCGATGACGTCACCTCTGGTTGTGTCAAACTCTGGCACATTCATGTTCTTATTATCCTTATTAATTAATCCTTAGTTTTGCTGTTAGCCTCTTTGCATCTTATCACTGCACCTTTGCCCTAGCTTGCCATGTTACATTCCTAGGGCTTGTGTGTGTGTTGTTAGAGTGTTCAGGAGTATTGCTCATAACATCTTTTAAGCGAGCCCTGGCACAGTTTCTCATGGGACTGTCCTTGAAGATTTCCATGCCACACTTAGTTAGATAGATCAGTCATATATCTGTCTGGGTTGCTATAGAAACACATGATGTGTGAATAAATGGATTTTTGGGGTTTACCTATATGTTACCTTTTCCTGCCTTTGGGCCTCAGTCCTAACAAAGAGTTTGAAGCCACAGCATCCCATATCTCTAATAAAACATTACACTGCCAAAAGTGTGAGTGGAGAATTATTTGACTGGGGAACTGACAGGTTGACATCTTCACGTCAGGCACAACAGGGCTCTTTGGGGGTGGGGCTCTTTCTGCTGGCCAGCTGGCCAGTGGTGGATTGGGCCCCCCGAAAGCAGGGGGGCCCACCCCCATTGGGGGATGGCAACCCTAAGATTCGTTGATGTGCCATTTCTTGCCTTCTGTGGAGCAGCCAATCAGAATAGATGCCTGAGCAGCTATTGAGTTCTGCCCTGCTCTTTGCAGTAGGAATTTGCTGTGAGTTGTCTTACCCACCCTTCCCATATATATTAGGGAATTAGCTGGTCACCTTTAGTAAGTCAAGCAGAAATATGAAGAAAACAGCATTGTTGTTTAAGCTGCATTAATCAAGATCTTAGTTGCTGGAGCAACCTTGGGGAAGGGGAGATGAGGCTTAACATATCTTGGCATTGTTTTACATGCAGATGAAGATAAATGAAGTGCTAAATTTGGAGGTGTCCTGCCCTGGATAACCCAGTCTAGCCTGTGAAAGCCAGAATGACGTAGTGGATAAGAGTGGCAAACTCTAATGTGGAGAACAAGGTTTGGTTCCCCACTCCTCCACAAGCAGCTTGCTGGTTAACCTTGGGCCAGTCACAGTTCTCTCAGAACTCTCTGAACCCACCTATCTCACAAGGTGCCTGTTGTGGGGAGAGGAAGGGAAGGAGATTGTAAGCCACTTTGATACTCTTGATGGTAGAGAAAAGTGGGGCATAAAAACCTACTATTATTTGTCAGATCTCAGAAGCTAAGCAGGGTTGGCCCTGGTTAGTATTTGGATGGGAGACCACCAGGGTCACTAGGCAGAGGCAGACAATGGCAAACCACCTCTGAACATCTCTTGCCTTGAAAAACCTGTGGGATTGCCATAATTTGGCTGAAACTTGATGGGGAAAAAATAGTTTGGAGGCAGAGTGGTTTTTGCCCACAACACAGTGCTTGTTAGCACCAACTCACAACAATTCAGGGATATTTAACCAATATAAAGCAGCCATTATTAAATTAGTTAATGCACCCTTGGATCACTCCAGGCTTTTACTTACTCTCCCTCACCATGCACTGCAGGGTATTAGGGATATGTGTGCAGTATTATTCCATTCTAAGACCACTGATTTCCTTGAGTTTAGGCTGGAGTGATTCTGCAGAGCATTGGACTTTATATCTTCAAAGCTTACAAAAATATTATTGTTGTGTATAGAAGCAACAGTATCTAGATAACTAAAGGATTTATTAACTTCAGTTTCAGTGTATCATTTGATTTCAGAGGGTGTGTGTTTCATCATTCATGAATGGTTTATAAAAAATTTGTAAGACATTTTAAATATTTTTTCTGCTGGGTTGGACTACAACAGCAATATGCACAGTTTAAGATTTCAGTGTCATGAAGACATGCTAAACAATAGGGACATGAAACAGCACCTTGTTATACAGCTGCATGGGATTTCAGAAGGGTCATTCTCAACAAACCTGAGAGGAAAATCATTATTATTTATTTTTACAGATCAGAAGCTGAGGCGCAGAAGATACCCTCCGAATGTCAAAGACAAACAGATAGCAGAAACAATACTTGAAATTTACTCTTCCAGTCCAAGGGCAACTCTTTATCTATTAGAATAGATGTCATACAATATCCTTCATAAACAACTTATTTGGAACTCCAGTTTGTTGACTGAGGCCTTGAAATACATTCCGGTTTTAAAAAACAACAACAACCCTTAGATTTCTCTGTGACTCTCTGGGATTTTAATTTCTTTCAAAAAGACCCTGATTAGGAATTACAACACTTTGATTGGATTCCATTGTTTAATGACTGGAAGTAGAGGGCTAAGTATTTAAAAATACATTTAAAGTTACATATGTTCCAGTTCAACACATTCTCCTCTGTCCCCTGCCACCTTGCCAGCTGCCTTTTTTCACATTCACACCCCTACACACACTTTTTAAAAAATGTTTCATTATCATCACTAGCACGGAGAGGTGTCACATCTCGGTCCATTGTGCGGGGCCCCTCCGGGAGGGGCAAGATTGGGAGTAGAAATCTCAAGGCAAGGAGGAGAGGCCAAACCTCAGACTCCTGGGCAGGTGGATGTTACTCCACGCCACACTCCCCTACCTGAGCTTATTTCAGAACATGGTGTTAGGGAGGAGAGCCATCAAGGGTCTTGTCCCACAGCCCCGGTTCAGGCTCGTTTCTCCGGACTTTGGACTTTTCCCCTCTCATTTGACCTTCTCTCCAGTCTCCATAAGCCCAGATAACTTCCTCCCCGGTTCAGCTTTCCTCCTCCTCCTCTTTATTTCTTTCTCCAAGACCTCACCCCGCCATATAGCAAGCTAGCCATGGGATTAATCAGCTTCCCTCTGTCTCCAGAGGAGACCCATCTCTCTTCCTTGCAGTCTGGCCATTGCCACTGCCAGAGTTGTGTTCCTCTCCCGCTCCAACCTCCCTTTGCGGCTGGGGTTCCCCGAGCTGGCTGAGAAGGGAGCAGCCCTGGCCCTCTGTCAAACTCTTGGGGGAGTTGACTGGGAGGCAGTCGATGGAAACAAGGGACCCCGGCAGACCCCTTTCTTGAGGGAGACTCTGTGCCCACCCCTTGAAGCCTCAAGGGTGGATGTGGGGTTGGTCCCCTTCTGCGTCTGTGGGGTCAGGTGTATGTGGGGAAAACCAGTTGAGCTTTGCTGTTAGGAAAGGATACAGTTAAGCAATGTGCTGAACAGCCACAAATGGGTCAAGAAACAATCAGAACAATAATCTACAATTCAGCTTCCTGTTTACAACTGTAAAAGAGGACATGAGCTTAACCAGCAGTATCCCTGGTAGAGGGTAATCTGCTTCTGGCCTAGTTCACATGAAATGTAAGTTTAATTTGACAGAAATGAAAGGGCTTGACAAACATAGATTGATTAAGATTTGACCCTGCTTCCCTTTAGAGACTTGTAAACCTCTTATGAATGTCATGTTCGACAGTCTGATTAATTATGTGTTGTTCAGGAGTAATGTACACATTTTGTACAGTTTTAATCAACATCTATTTTTCCCAGTAAAAGGGGACAGTTTTCATGTCAGTGAGTTGGGTCCAAGAAGTATTGAAATGGTTAATACGCCTAAAGAACACTAAGTCACTTAGATATGTTATCAAATATTAGGGCTATTAATTCTGCTATTGGGCAATTAGTAGAGGAAGATGGAATTCTCAGTTGAATGCATCTTGTTCTTCAATTTCTGAAAGATCCCAAAGGATGTTTTGGGGTAATTGCTTATTCACTCTCTGAGCTGCTTCTTCTTCTTTTAGTTATCAAATAAATGAATGAGTACAAATCATAGAAGAAATTACTGAGAGAAAGATCCCAAAGGATGTTTTGGGGTAATTGCTTATTCACTCTCTGAGCTGCTTCTTCTTCTTTTAGTTATCAAATAAATGAATGAGTACAAATCATAGAAGAAATTACTGAGAGATGGGAAAATGCTAGTTTCCAAGTGTTTTTTTTTTAAATTAAACTTTATTAATGACATATAGAAGTTTCAAATCACAAATAATGATTTACATATCAACATGTCCAAGATAAAAGATGATTTAAGGCTTAAGGAAGTAAAGTTAACATCCAAGATTAAATCACCATTGGTACAATTGGTAAGTCAACTTATAATTATGTGTATCTCAATGTTCAGCAATATGAGCTAGCTGACAGAATCTTGAGTTCTTGTGCTTTGTAATGAAGTAACCATAGATTTGCCTGATTAGGCAAAAATACAGATAAACTACAACTCTACACCTGCAGAATTTAGAGGAGAAAACTGGGATAAAGCAAAAGGGGGGGGATTGGAAGATGAATGGGAGAAAGAGCAAGATAAACTACTCCAATCAGACCTCTGTCCCAGGAAAACTGTTCGACGAAAAATTCAGTTTGTCTGTCATCCCTTGCTCAGAGGCAGTAGGTCTTGCACAAGGATGTATTCAAGAAATTTTTCGTTGAACAAAGTTTTCCTGGGACAGAGGTCTGATTGGAGTAGTTTATCTGTATTTTTTCTCATTATTAGATGGAAATATTGGGTGTCCATGGATGGCAGTGATGGTGATTTCCATTAGGATGCTAATACTGTTTTAGCAGCTGTCAATAAGCTATGAATAAGCTCCCATCTAAGTTTGGGAATTGAAGGATCCTGATTAAGATGTAGAAGTAACTCCACTGTACATTTTATGAAACCATGTAGCAGGTACTCATTTGCATATTAAGCGACACACCCCTAATGTAGCCAATCCTCCAAGAGCTTACAGTAGCTCCTGTAAGAAGAGCTCTGTAAGCTCTTGGAGGATTGGCTATATTAGGGGTGTGTGGCCTAATATGCAAAGGAGTTCCTGCTACAAAAAGAGCCCTGCAGTTGAATAACAGTTGATAGAGTATTGTAGAAATTTAGAGTTTTAGTAGTTTTGTAATTAACATATGTAGATTACAGTTTTACATTTAAATATTTTGTATATATTATTGGTACCCTTTTTGTATTGTCTGTAATTGGGCTGGTGATATAACGAATAAACTGAACTGATGTAGAAGTATCACTTCGGGGAGTAGCGTAAGTGAGTAGTCTGTAATTTGTTTGATGTGTGTGAGGATGCTGGTCCAGAAGGCTTTCACATGTGGACATTGTCACCAACAGTGGGCGAAAGTGCCCTTGTTACCACAGCCTTTCCAACAGAGTGAGGAGGAGGAGGGAGAGATCAGGGCCATCTTCTGAGGAGTCATGTACCACTGGGATAAGATTTTATATGATTGCAACTGAACATGTGCAAAAGACAATGATGTAAGAGAGGCATGCCAAATAGTAGACCACGTCTTCCATGATGGTGATACTGCAGACGCAGTTTACATGTTCTCCAGACTTTAAAATTTTCACAATGTTTGATAATAGAATTGCTCTGTAGTAAGTGGTAACGTCTGGATAGTTAATGCCTCCTTCCATGGTTCTCATCCTTAGTGTCTTAGAGCTGATTTACGGGTGCTTATTTTTCCAAGGAAAGTTGTTGATGGTTGTTTATCAGTGTCATAGGGTTTTAGAAGGTATCTCCACAGGTATTGTTCGAAAGGGAAATATGAGTTTAGGGAGAACAAATGATTTAATACGATGAAGTCGATCGTGCCATGAGAATGATTGCTGATCCCATTTATGAAGTTCAGCTTTAATTTCATGGAATTTGTTGAGATGATTGAATTTTATCAAGGTTGCTGGAGATGACAGGAGAAGGATTCTCAAGTAGGGAAGATGTTTATCCATCCACTGGTACATAAGAACATAAGAGAAGCCAATGTTGGATCAGGCCAATGGCCCATCCAGTCCGACACTCTGTCACACAGTAGCCAAAAATACCAGGTGCCATCAGGAGATCCAGCAGTGGGGCCAGGACATTAGAACATAAGAACATAAGAGAAGCCAATGTTGGATCAGGCCAATGGCCCATCTAGTCCAACACTCTGTCACACAATGGCCAAGGGGGGCGTGGCATTGGCTCAGATGGAGGCAGACACATAGTGTCTGAGCTCCTCACCCAACAACCCCAACCCTGCAAATATTACCACGGTTCCTTATCAAAACCGAGCCTTAATCATGGGTAAAGTTGAAGTAATAAAACTTAAGCCAGCATCAGCGTCTGGAAAACTTGTGCAAACCCTTTTGATGGCAGGGGATTCGACAAAAGAGTTATCAGCTGTGTCACAACAGAAAGGTAACATGAATGAATGAATGAATTTTATTGTTACAGCGCATAGCCAGCAATTATAAAAAAACATAGAAGTAACTTACAATAACCAAATGGTAAAACTACCTTAAAAACAACAAGGTTACTAAGGAACAACATTAGAAAGGTAACATGGCAACCGGAACATCTATGGAGACCTCTTCTCAGAGCTTGTTAGCTATAGCTAATTTCCATGAGGCTTTAAAATAATTTAAAAGGGACCTTTTAGAAAATATCCATGAGACTTTGAAGAGGTAGCTCATACTGCAGAGTCGGTCATGGAGACCAGCTTAGCTAATCACGATGGTCTGCATAGCATGCAATCGTATAAAAAATGAGCTTCAGAAAAAATTCTGCTCCTAGATAATAAACTCAGAGACCAGAATTTGAAATTCCATGGAATAGACGAGAAAGAGGAAGGAACAACTGAGTTGACTATTTTTATGGTAAATTGGCTTACTTCAGTCTTGCAGCTAGAGGATGGAGTTGCTCCTTATATTCTTAAGGCCTACAGGGTTGGTGCACCATTTGCAAACTGCAAAAGAGTAGCATGGGACATAATTATTCAGCTAGTGGATATGCACACCAAAAGAAAAATCTTGGATTTATCCAGAGAGAAAGGCAGTCTGCAATACAAGGACAACACTATCTCGGTGTTCCCTGATTTATCTCCAGAAATGCTTCAGAATCACAAACTTCTTAAGCCTATTGCTGTCCAGCTAGCGGAGGCCAATATTAAGTACAAATGGCTACCAACTGGGAAAATGCAAATACACCACCAAAACAAATATTGGACTTTTGAAGACCTGGAAGGAGGCTGTGCTGTTCTGCAAATCTTTGCAAGTGGAAGTGCCAAAGGAGTGTGAGAAGAAATCTTATAAGGGAAAACTGGATATTTCATCACCTCTTAAATATAGCAAGATTCCGGTTCGCAATAATCCGTGAGACTGTTGACCTGAACTGCGATGTTGAAAACTTTTTTTTAGTAAGCTTATGGAACTGTGGTAACTGATTTTGCCTAGGAACGGTGGTTCCGTCTTATCTTTTGGAAAAAAAAGGTTGGGGGAGCAGGGTTTAATGGGTACTCAGTTTATTTGCCCCCTTTAGGAAAAGAGGCTGTAGCGTTCTGGTGCGGTGCGGCGAGAGGGTGCTTTTCGGGATGCTTCCAAATTGCCCTCTCCTTTTTTGCTCTTTTTGGAGCCCCCACGGACTGCTGACCAGGTGGGCACCACCTGACCTCCTGGAGGGGGGTCGGGTAACAGGAGGTTTCCTTCGGTCACCCTCGCATATGGCTAAATGTGGGGACGAGACCAATTTGCCCCAAAGCAGGAGCATTTGATGTTTTGTAAAGCTGTGAACAGTAATTTTAGAGACTAATTGTTTTCTTTAACATAACAAGAACAAAACAGCACTCACAAGGAGACACAATAAATTGCAACACAATTCTATTTATGACAGGATTTGAAAGTGAAAATGGCCAAATGTCTTGTTTAAAGGAAACAATAAGGAATTTTACTGTGCCAGAAAATGGAAAAGAAGAGCAACATGATGCGTCTTATAATGGGAAGACTAAACTAATTAAAGGAAGAAAGCGGAGCGGTACAAGGAAATGTAGAAAACATTCTAAAAGTAGCAAAAGATTGGAAAGTAGGGGAAAGACGTATTTTGTACATGTTGTGAAACCTAGAAAGAAAGACCTGAAACTGGAATTTCATACTTACAAAGAATTAAGACATTTAAATAGGGTATGGGGGGGGGGGGAAGAAGCTACAGAACATTAAGAAAAGAATGACACAATATGAACGTTTTAGGTTAAGTCTTCATTGTTTCAAAGGAAGAGTTTAAGAGAGAAAATTAAGAAAAAACTAAGATAGCATGATTAGTGTTTTAAATGCATTTGGTATGAGTCATAATTAAAAGAAGGAAACTGAGGAATGGAAGGGAAGACAAATGATAACAGTAACTCGGAAAGTGTCTTCCCCCCCACTATTTCTTTAATGTTCACCTTAGATATTCTTGTTTGTTTGTTAGTTCTGTTTTGTATTGTGGAAGTTTCTAAATACTGAAAGTAACTAACGAAGTTGATAGTAATAACCAAATTAGTCCAAAAAGAGGGGGGGAAATATATGTAAAGACTATAAAATAAGAAATATGGATATAATAGTGAAGAAGGTTTTTGGAAATAAAAATGAGATAGTTAAAGTATGAGTTGAGATTAAAAAGATATAAGTAATAAAACTATTATTGTGTTGGTGAAATTAACTAGCATGGTTTTCAGAGAAGATAATCAGATAAAATACTAAGGTTAAACACATGAATTGGTGAAGGGCAGGGGTCGGATGGCCCCGGAGCGCACCGAAGCAGTGCTCCGGGAGTGAAGCGCTCTGGGGGCAGGCACATGACCAAGCCCCGCCCCCTGCTTCCAGCAACCCTGTGCTCAGTCGGGCCATGAGGAGGCAGAAGGAAGATAAGTTGCAGCTGGAGAGCAGGGCCTGAGAAAGGCCTGTAGAGGCCGGGCACCTCCCCCCTTCCTGCCACCACCTTTCCCAGACCCGGCACCGAAGTGGGTCACTCTTTTGGTGGGGGAAGGGGGAACATGCTTTGGGAGAGGGGGGAGCATGCTCGAGACATCTGTTGCTGCCCCAAGCCAGCGTGGAAAGGTTCCGGCTGGCTGGGGGTGGCGGCGGGCAGGTGAGCTGCTCCTGGGGTTGTGGGCTTCCTTTGGAGTAGGGCACACGTAGAATGCTCGTGTCACCTGCTGCTGCCCCAAGCCAGTGGGAAAAATTTCCCCACCAGCTAGGGGCAGCGGCGGGCGAGCCACTCCTGAGGGGGTGGGCTTCCTTTGGGGAAGGGGGGGGG
>NW_015160233.1:294024-342726 GCF_001447785.1 Gekko japonicus
GGGGGGGGGGGGGGGCGGGGGGGGGGGAGCCACTCCTGAGGTGGTGGGCTTCCTTTGGGCAAGGGGGGGAGGGCGCATGGAGCATAATCAAGTTGCCCGCCGGTTGGAGGCAGCAGCGAATGGGCTCCTGGGGTGGTGGACTTCCTTTGGTGGGGAGAGCGTGTGGAGCATGCTCGAGTCACCCGCCACTGCCCCAAGCCAGCGAGGAAATTTTCCCTGCCAGTTGGGGGCAGCAGTGGGTGGGTGAGCTGCTCCTGGGGTGGTGGGCTTCCTTTGGGGCAGGGTGCATGGAGAATGCTCGAGTCACCCGCTACTGTCCCAAGCTGGTGGGGAAAGTTTCCCCACTGGCTGGGGGCAGTGGTGGGCAAGCAAGCAAGCCACTCCTGGGGTGGTAGGCTTCCTTTGGGGGAGGAGGGGAGGGTGCGTGGAACGTGTTCATGTTGCCTGCCGCTGCCCCAAGTCAGCGGGGAAAGTTTCCCCACCGGCTGGGGGTGGTGGTGGGTGAGCGAGCCTCTCCTGGGGTCATGGGCTTCCTTTGGGGGAGGGGGGAAGGGTGAGCAGAGCATGCTTGAGTCACCCACTGCTGCCCCCAGCTGGTGGGGAAAGTTTCCCCACCGGCTGGGGGCGGCGATGTGCGGGCGAGCCACTCCTGGGGTGGTGGGCTATCCATTACCTGCTTTGTTCCTGAGTTGGAATTTCCTGCCATATGGACATTTGGTTATCAAAGAGACTGGCCAGCTTCATCAATGGAGCATCCTGACGCCTAGGTTTCACACCTTTCCAGATGCCATACTTCGAGTAAGGTTTTAGGTTACAATATTGACCACCCCTTTAGATAACCTCCCCTTCCCACATGCAACCATTAGGATTGTTTTGGGGATGGACTAACAGGTAGCTGGGTCAAGAGGTTGGCACAGTTACCGCCCATCTCTTAAACCCATTAGAAAAGGAGAGAACCAGTCACCTGGCCCCTCCTACTTCATCAACTAGCATCTCCCCTGCAACAACCCCTGTCTGCTTTTACCCCTCTTAAGTCCCCCTTGCTATCCCCAACCCTTGCCTCTACTTTGATCTCTTGATCTGCAGTCAAGAGACCCATACTTTCTGACTGGTTCTGGTCATGTGTGAATTCCTTTGTTTCCATTTCTTTCCCTCTATTCTTCATTGGAACAACCAAGCTGCAGGATAGATAAGTATAGCCCACCATCACCCACACCTGCTAATGCAACTGTGCTATTTTAATACTGTAATTGTTAGGAACTTGATTGAATGTGTGAGTGTATCAGTATTGTTTGTATGAGATATATTTTCAAGTAAAAGACATCTATTTTAACCACAACAGCCTCAAATCCTTTACTGGTAACCTTTGGTGGGAACAGGACCTTGGTATAAACTGGCAAGAACCCAGTTGCTGTAAATAAAGCAATTTGGCTAACATGCCGCTCCTTATTGTCATGATGCTTTGGCCTAAAATCCCTCACTAACTTGCCAACCCCCTGCTCCTGGGCCTAACTCCCTGTCGGCTGGAGCCCTAGAACTCTCCCCAATACAATAAAAGGCCACCAAAGAGGCCAAGCAAATGGTGGGGCCTGATGGTCGACACCACAGCTCGGCAACAGCCAGGAGCACTGCCGTCGCCTTGAAATGCATTGAAGATTCCACAGCTGCCTCAGGGCCCACACCGCTGCCTGGGCCGCACTACCATCACCACAAGACGTCCCGCTGCCGGGAACAGGCTGCCGCAGCCGCAATGTGCCACTAGTGTGCAAACGGGCCACACCGCAGGTGCAATGCAGCCCAGACCAGAGAAAGCCCAGCCGCCTGATGCAGCGTCGCACCAAAATCAAGCTGCTGGCATGGCCCCCGATGCAGCCATGACTGGCAACAGAGAGCCACCCTGAAGCTGCATCCAGATAATCAGGCCCAGTCCCTCGCCATCACCGCACTAAAAACCGCACCAGCAGTCCCGCCACCGTCGGAAGCCTCCCAGCCTTCAAAGAGCAACAGAAAAGGCCCCGTCCCTATAGTGTCATGCTCAGAGCTGTTCCTCAGTCTGAGCACGCTGAAGAACTGCTGAGGCAGAGGGTGGGAGCCGAGCCTAAATAGACTGGCTCCACCCCCTGCCTGGCATTGCACTTCTCGTAGCACCGGTGCCCTTCTCTTCATGCCTCACGAGGAGGCAAATCAGCCCCCTCCCACCAGCACAGGCTTGGCAGGAGTTGGGGCTCGCATTTTCTGGGTTCTAACATCAGGGATCAGAGCAAGAATTTCCCTGGGACCGTGTTTCCTTGGGTTGTGTAGGAGCCTCAGATGAAAAGCATTAGAAATAATTGGGACGACATCTTTTTCTAGATTGAGATCATGAGCCAGCCAGTTCATTAAAATTTATGGTAAATCCAGATGTTGTTTTTCCTTTTCATTGAAGCCCCAGAATTTCAAATCAGTTTGGCGTGGAGCGTATTTGAGACTTAACACCCGCACTTGGAGACAGCCATTTTCCTACTGGAGTGTTTTGCAATCTTCCTCTAGTACCATGCCAAGTTCTAGGGCATGTTCTGCTTTTTGCGAGGTTGCAGTTAGAGATATCTTTGGATCTGCTAGTTGGTCAGAGATCGGTTTAATTAGAGCTGATAGATTGTTTAAAAGTCTCTGCTCCATGTTTTTGAGAAAATTGGCAAGGGACTCACTAGTGAGCTGGGGTATTGGTGGGCTTACCTCAGGCTCATTAGTCACAATCTTGTCTGTGCCATCATCGCTCATGTGGCCCTGGCTTGATTTAGAGTAAAAGTCTGAAAAGCGTTTATCTTGCCGAGAAGTTGATGTCGCCCTGGGTGGATTATGTTTGCCTATAATAATATCGCTGTGGAGATGGTCAGAAGGTCAGATTATGAGGTCTAAGAGGAAAGGAGGGATGGAGCTCTCATTCTAGGCATCCATCTCCCCACAGCCAATGTTGCGCCCCCCAGCATGGGCTTTCTTGACATGGGTTTTGTTTCATGTACTGGGAAAATTGACCTCAATCTTGATGCCATAAAGTCTGACAGCTCAGCAACCTAAAAGTTGCATAGTTCTTTCACTTAACTTAAAACAATACATTGCTTTTTAAAAAACACATTTTTGCTATAGCCTTAAAAAAATTAAATGCTTGGGCTAGAAGTTTGGAAGGACTGTCTCCCACATGCAATCTTGCTAATTGGTGAAGAATGTATGTGTGATAATTCTACTGTGTTGTAAGTTTTCAATGCCGTTTCATATGCGGTGCAATGGAGGTTATGGGTTTATTTAAAAAATGGACACTATCCATGATAGTGAAGAGGCTTTTCAAGGTAGATCTAATATATAAAAGTTAGCTAGTGTTGCTAACAGTGCAGTCCTCAGCAGAGTTAAACAGTTCTAGGGCTTAGAGGCTAAGATGTTGAACTGCAGACTGGAAGGTCTGTAGTTCGGCAGTTCAAGACCCTAGTGCCATGTGATGGAGTGAGCTCCTGACTCTGGCCCCAGCTCCTGCCAACATAGCTGTTCGAAAGCAAGAAATTGCAAGTAGGTAAATAGGTACCACTTTGGTGGGAAGGTAACAGTGTTCTGTGGACCTCAGTGCTTAGTCATGCTGGCCACATGACCACAGAAATGTCTTCAGAGAGTGCTGATTCTTTGGCTTGGAAATGATGAGCACCGCCCCCTAGAGTTGGATTCGACTAGCTCTCAAGCAAGGGAAACCTTTACCTTTAATTCCATAGAAGTAAATTGATGTAGAGGTGTGTGACTTAGTTTAGGGTTGCATTGACTAATAGTTATTAGTTCCAGGGAAAAAAATCCACTTAGGCTGTCTTGCCAGTTTTGCATGTCTGTTTTTCTGTAGTTTGTCCAGTTTGTTAAAAACTGGTTCCCCACATAGTATGTAGGAAAGGAAGTTTGTGGAACAACTTGTTCATAGCAGACTCTAAAAACAACATACATTTTGGATCCTCTTGTTCCTTTACAACAGAGGATACGGCTGTCTCAGCTTCATATTCAGTATTACCAAACATATACTCAAGGGATCTGATATTTTGATGAATATTCACATTATTTTGTGCCAATATTCTATGGGAATTAAATTACGTACTGGAGTAAATAAAATCTTGTTATCTAGCAGTATACAATAGTGTGCCTAATAGTATAATATCACATCGTGAGTCAGCTCCTATGGAGGGTGGAGAAAAGGCTTATATGTTGGATTCATTCAGAGGTAATCACTATGTATAATCCACCTTGAGTCCCTGTGAGAAAATCAGAGTAAAATATAAATGAAGAAAAAACTTCTCTATACAGACCAAACCTCTGCAGTTATGTAAAAATAACCCTAAACGATAGTATTTTAAAATATGGCCATATAATGAGCTCCTTGAAATAAATGAGTATTGCAGTAATGAATCTTCTCTTCAATTTACGAACTGTTATTGTGTACATTAAATGTAATCATGTAACAATCCTAAAAAAATATTAGTACTCAGTGATGTGAAGTCAAGTGCTTATAAAATGGTCTCTTAAGTAGAGTACAAAGAAAACAACACACTAAGAGAGACTTCTGACAGAGGACAGTGTATTAAAAAGCTGCAAGATGATATCCCAGCTTAGGTTTAAAGAATTAATGAAGAACAAATGTTCCAACTGACATGTAAGCATGAAATTCTCTCTGTGGGTTGACCTTCATTCTTCTGCAGTTAGCTAATGAGGGTTTTCTTTGTTATCTAGCTTGCTGGAGGACCTCTGGGCCTTGTATCATTATTGAATGAGCACAATGTCACCTCAGCTGGCAGGAATGTTTTGTCTTTTGTCAGGGAAAGAAGTTTGCTCATGTCAGCCAGTGAAAAGCATAATATGGCAACAGGCAATTGAGACCAGGCATTTCAATTCAGCTAACTTAGCCCCGTGGAGATATTTAACCTGCTGCCATTGTTTTGATCAGAATATTTACACTTGCTTGTTATATGACTCTTGTAGCTACTTCTGGAGTTTGGAAAGGGCTGTTATAAATTAATGATAAGCCAAAGCAATTTATCTTGAGACCCACACACTACATTCCCTTTTAGCAGTTAATTATCATCAGCAGACTGAACTGTATATGTTTGGAAAATGAATACTTGTAGAGCAGCTGCTTTTTATCTTCCTTGAAATGGCAAGAATATTGTGTCTATCAGTGCTACTTAGAAGTGGGAAAACACATCTGCTCAGGGTAGAATCTAGAGAATTTATTAATGGTATTGTTATGTAGTTGTACAAGGGAGCACCTCTTATGTGAATTTTGAAGCCAACAAAAATATGAAAGGCAAAAAGTTTGACCATTCTGCAAGGTACAGTGGGCAGGATCCAGGGAGACATTTGCTTGGGTGAAAGCCACTTTGGTTTGCACTGGGGGACCTTTGCTTTCTGCTGATTCCCTCTAACCTTTTCCCTTTATTAAAGGGATATAACATTTTTTCCTCCATGTAGTTGGGAACCTCAGTGGCAAATCTACTACCTACCTTAGTTCTTACTGGACTCACCAGGGACAGTAGACACCACCACACTGGACTCACCAGGGACAGTAGACACCACTTTAAATGATGTTGCTGTTTCTATTCATTTATTTTCTCCCATATAACTGAATGGCTACCATGTAAACTATCACATCTAGGCCAATGTTCCAGGTGGAATAAAATATACTGGTCCAGATGTTAGGCTGCACAATGCAGGGCTTACTGCTGCTGTGCCTCTGCCAGTATCTCAGAAATATACTTGTCTAGGAGCAAGGCCCATTGTAGGAACAATACAACGGGCCCTAGAAAGACGGGAGACCTCCCTGCAGCCCCACCCTGAACGTGCTGCTGAGACCCCGGAGTGGCGACACGGGCTGCCACTGGGCCCCTTCGTGGGCACACACAGCATCCTCCAGGCCGACGGCTGGTGTGGTGGGAGGAGTGGTGTTGGCATGAGGGCCTTCCACCCAGCATGGCAGTCGAGGCGCAGGTCCCATCCAAGGAGAATGAGTGCGGTCCCCGTGCTGCCGGCCCCCTGGGAGAACCCAGGCTCAAGGGGCAACAGAACGGCCCGGCACTGGCTCCCTGGCTAGCTGGTGGCTGCAGCCTTGAGGCCGCCTTGACCACTCTCTGTGCTGGTGGTTCACTGGCCCCCATGCAGGCGCAGGCCAGGAGGCGAGCTGTATTGGGGCTGGGCTGGCAGCGACGATGGGTGCGGCGGTGGGAGGATTGGCCTCTGGTCCCCAGTCTCTTCCCCCCCTCCCCAGGCTCGAGGATGGAGGGGTGGCAGAATGGGCTGCCACTGCTTCTGTGGCTGGCTGGGTGGTGGCGTCCCTTGGGCCGTCTCCACTGCTGTCAGCCCTGCAGCCCCTGGCTGTTGGCAGGGCATCCAGCTGCTTCGAGTCGGCCTCGGCTGACAATAAAGCTTGAGGGGCCTGCAGGATTGGCCTGGGTCTTGTCTGCATCCTTGTCAAACTCCCCTTCACCGAGTGCAGCACATCCCCACCAGTGGGCTGGGGATGGGAGGGAGGTCCTGGCTTTCCCAGCGCTGGCCAGGCCCACCCCCGCGATTGTCTGGCAACCTCTCCATCTTTGCCCGACTCTGCAAATGGCAAGCTGTGGTGACTCATGCCATTGCGGGCTCTCTGCCATTTCACTGTGTTCCCCTGTTGTCTCATAGTTGGCCTCCTCACCCTCTGACCGCTGGAAGGTCCATCTCATCCCTCGGCTCCCAGCACAGTGAGGCCAAGACTCCACTCCACTCCCTTCCCCGGCTACCTCCAGAGTGAAGGCGAAACACTGTTCACTGAATCAGTGGGCGGGGCTGTGCCCACGTAGTGAGCTAATGCAGCCATGGGATTGGGAGTCCGTGAGAGTGACAGCTGAGTGGGCCAAAGGCTGTGGGAGCATGTTGAGCCATTCAGCAGCCACAGCTTGAGGTCTGTCCACTGGCTCCAACCACCAGGTGGCAAGGGATACACACAGCAGCAACTCATGCCCACATAGGTCTCAGGGCTTGCCACTTTGTGTTTCACCCCCCCCCCCCAGCAGGCAGGCTTTGGGGGCGAGGTTTTATTTGAGGGCAGATGGGTCGTCTAATATTGGATCCATCCCCATGCTGCACCAATGCTCCTGCAGTTGTATCTAATAATGCTGTTGCCTAATTTTCCCCAATGAGTCTCTCCCTCGCTGCCACTCCCTTCCTTGCCACTGGGTCTGCAATCATGTAATTGTACAAATCAAAGTTGAATCAGTGGGTGCTTGGGCATATATTACTTTCCTCTCACTTTGTTCTTTCTCTGTGGATTATTTTAGGTTGTGTGAATATTAACCATAAAGATGAATATAAATATATTGCATGAAGCAAAGGAATATCTGAATCTTGTGAGCTGGGCTGCACTGTGCTTTGTCAGAACACACTGATTCTCTTACAACTGCAAGCACATTTTATTGAAACTATTAAAATGCTGTATTAAATAATTCTGAAGGATAAAATTCTTTGCTTTTGGGTATTAGGATACATGTGTTTAATATGCAATAATTTCATAGTCATTTGGCTTTTCCAAAAAAAATACTCTGAACAGCCGACAGAGCATATGGTTTATTAAGTAACGTTTCTATTAATTATATGCAGATACAATTCAGAAGGGTTAACAACCTATAATGGTGAATCTCTGAGTGATCACAGCTTAACGACAAAGAGGCCAGTAGGGATGGTTCTGACATCTGGCTAAGTAAAAGATAACAGCGTTTGTACATTACTATTATTCCATTTAAAGTAGTAGTGAAGTAACTGAGAATTACGTTGGGGGGGAGCATACTGAAAAGCATAAAACAAGCTTAATATGCCTAATGAAAATCTCCATATCCCTAGTTGATTAACTTACTGCTGTGGATTGTGTCATTTATCTCTGTGATTTGAATGCACAGTTCATTTAAAATTCTAAGTTTTTAAGGTCCCTTCCAGCTGAGACCATCTATTGCCCCGTCAGGACAAGACGATGTATGGCATCAAAAAGCCAGCATGTAGGGCTGGCAAGTTTGGGCATCTATTGCAACTCATTACCAAGTGGATCTGACAGCACTACCAAAGATGCTTGGCCCATCAGCACCAAAAAAATATTGGGAATTTCCTTCAGAGTCTTCTGTGACATTACTTTTGCTGTGATGAGTTCCTTGTAATAGCAAAGCCATCTCACCACCACCAAAGCCATCTCACCATTACCCTAGCCTTCCCCTGTGCTACGCAAGTTGTTAGGAGTTTTATATGTGCATCCGTTGAAATCAAATTTAATGTTTTAAATTTTTTAATTTTTTTTTATATTGTATGCACTTAGTGCCCTATGTGAGTCACCCTGAGCCCGTTCGCAGGGAGGGCGGGGTATAAATGCAATAAAATAAATAAATAAATAAAATTAGTGTGGTGCTATTTTAAGCATGGAAGCTGTTGCAATAGTTATTCCTTATTGCATAGTAACTACATGGTAACTATGATACTGTAAATAATTTCTCAAATAGTTTAGAGTATCCACCCAAAAGAGCCAGTTTGGTGTAGTGGTTAAGTGCATGGACTCTAATCTGGGAGAACCGGGTTTGATTCCCCACTCCTCCACTTGCACCTGCTGGATGACCTTGGACAAGCCATAGTTCTGGCACAGCTGTTCTTGAAAAAGAGCAGTTTCTGTCAAAGCTCTCTCAGCGCCACTTACCTCACAGGGTGTCTGTTGTGGGGAGGGGAAGGAAAAGGAGTTTGTAAACCGCTCTGAGACTCCTTTGGGTAGTGAAAGGTGGAGTATAAATCCAATCTCCTCCTCCTCCTCCTCCTCCTCCTCCTCCTCCTCTTCTTCTATAGCTCAGAGTACATGATTTTTTTTATTTACTAGAACCTTGATTAGCAAAGGATTCAGCCAGTGATAGATTTCTTAGCTGTTTCTTGATTAACTATTACCTGTCAGGCTTCCAGGAAAATGGTGTGGCATCTTGGGTGTTTTCTCAGGTTACTCCTGAGTTTCCCCAACTTCCTTGCTTTCTTTTGGAGACCCCCCTGAACTTGCATCATGTTGGGCTTCATCCTGGACCTCTCGGAGGGAGGACAGGTGCAAGAGACTTGTCCGGTCCCACCTGCAATTGTGGTTAGCAGGGGAGAGACCGTCCATCTCAAGGCAGAAGCAGGAGGAAGAGCAGGCATGGCTGCCATGTCTTGCAAAAGCCGCAACCTTCCCTTTAATTTTTTTTCCTTTGCAAGATGCAACAAAGGCAAGAGCGTGAGTTTGTTTATGTTCTCTTATTAACTGTTGATGACCTCCAACAAAAGAACCCTTTGAGACTATCTCCAATTTTGGATGATAAATGTGGCTGTGAAAAGGAGCAGAGTTAAACGAGACGAACATGGTGACTGAAGGGGGGACAGAAGAATCCTTAGCAGGAGACATTTTTTCAATTTACTTGGAAAATACAGGAAAAGGATATATAACTTTGGAGCTATTTAAAGAATTTCTGATCAGTGAGATCCGACAAGCAGCGGAGGAAGCATGTAAAAAGATTATTAAGAACTTTCAAAACGCTGACCCGCAACCTATAAACGAGGAGACTACACTTTACCAATCTACCCATGAGCTCTTTGAAAGAAATCAGGAGGATAATCAAGGAGAAAGGATACAGGATACATTTTCTATACATATGAAGAAGAAAAGGAGTGTTTCCAGGAAAGGAGAAGTAGCTAAAAAATCTGCAAAGCAAATTAAGAGAGTGGGACTGATAAAAAAGACTGTGCGAAGAGAATTATGCAGAAAGGGAAAGAACTTAACTAAAGGGAAAGTGAAGCAACTTTCAAGGAAAAGCAACAAAAAGAACAAATTATTTAAGACAATATTAGCAGACTTGAAAAGGCAAGCAGTGGAAATAAAGTACAGAGAGTATAAAGGGGTAAGACATCTAGCTTCGATAACAGAGAAGAGGGTGTCTGAGAAAGCTATTTTACAATATATATCATGGGGTGAAATAATTCCTTGTGTTTGTATAAAATGAGAATCGCTGTATGTGATCTATTTTATATGTGCCTATATGTTGTAAGTGGATTAAAGGGAAGACTCAAGTATGCTAAAATTAGTATGACGTTGTAGAAATAAGAATAAAGGCTGAGCCTTGTATAATATCATTTCTGGATATGGGTAGGAAAGTATGATCAATGATTTTGTCTCTGTTCATAACTGCTTAAAGTGTTGTTTGGTTTTCTTTTTATTTTCTGGATCGCAAGTGCAGAAATTTAGTAAATGTACTTTGTTTAATATATTCTCAAATGTTGTAAGTGAATGAACGTTATTTTTGGTTCTGTATGTATCAGTCTAAATTGCTGGAATTAGGTGCTGGGTGAATGTAAAGAATGTAAAGGCAGTAAGTGTTGATGGCAAATTAAAGATAAGCAAGTGTGGTAAAGTGGAAAGAAATGTAATTTTTTTTTGAGAATGTTTATATCAAAGACAGTTATAAGTATAGGTTGGGAAACTGGAAAAATTAAATGCTGAATTAAGGTTAGAGCCAGATAAGAAATGAGAACTTAACAACATATTTTGTTTGCTGGAATATTTTGTTGTAACAAGCATTACTTTGTTGTATAGGTTGTGTTCTTTATTTTGGAAAATCAATAAAATTTATTTTTAAAAAACCCAAACTATTACCTGTCAAGTTTGTCATGATATCCTGTCTCATTGTGTGTCTGGTCCAATAACTATTCAAAGTGTTCTAGCTGGGTACTTTAAGCTGAATCAGTCAAAGTTCTGAACTAGGCACTAGATGCCTGAATGAGATGTCCAGTGCAGTGTCTAAGGCAGAACTCATCCAATGTGGGAACACTTGCTCCCTGTCAAAGAACTACATAAAAAGGAATGTGTCAACTGCACTGCATATTAATTTACTCTTCTTCAGTGCTTCATCAAATGTGCCAACTTATGTGGCTAGCATATTTCTTCATGCCCTCTATAACAATCATGGCTCTTTCTCGAATCAAAAGTGGTGCAATACTTGGACGAAACACTTTGGGAACAGTCCTAAACAGGTATACTCAGAAGTAAGTCCCATTCTAGTCAATGGGGCTTAGTCCCAGGAAACTGTTCTTAGGAGTGCAGCCTTTAGGGTCAAACTAGTCATGCTAATTTTAAAAGGGTTGGGTCCAGAGTCCCTAGACCCATATCTGTTTCCACACAGCTCCCTGAATAGAATATTCCATGTAGAACAGCAAGAACAGGGAAATCCCCCCCCCCAGTGCCATTTGGCATGAGAAAATAGCTGGGACAGAAGCAGGAGCCCATCCTTCCCCCAGACCTAATTCTTTAATAAAAACTTTGTGAGAATTCTTTAATAAATAGTTTGGCCCTTGGATGTAATGTTTTTCACTGTGATGTTGTAATTTGTTGAGGAGGAGAGTGATCTGTATTGGCAGTGTGAAAATCATACCATTGTCATGGTTGGAACTTTACATTCTTCAGGCACAGATTTTCTTCTTGCTAATATCTGTGTCATGGTCAAAGGCCAGGTCCGCCATGAAGCCAGTTGGATTCCAAAACTGACTGGGGAATATCTGTTAGTGCTATGGAAGCATTGCTGTCCAGTGGAGCAGGTTTACTAGAGCAAACTTAAGTGTGGAAGAGGAATTTGAGGCATCAGAAGTTTAGTCTTTTAGATCAGTCAGGGTTTTTTTTATCATTCTCACTTTCTACTTCTATGAAAGCTGCAACTATAGAAAATTGGTATTGGAGATGGACCCACACATCAAAACTGGTATCAGCCATTTGGGAAAGTGGGATCTTTAGGTACAAAGGTGTCAGACTCACAGCAAACAATGAAATACACTCTTGCAGGAAGGTTTTATTTTATTGAAGCCATGAAGTACTTAGAACAGAGTTTCTGTTCAGAATAACACAAAGGGCTTGAGACTGGTATAATAAAGCAAGTTCAAAATAACATGGGCCAATAGATATGGTTCCCGCGCCCGCCTTGAGGGCTCATCTCGCGCTCAAACCTTGGGAAAGCAACGGTTGTAGCTGATTAAACAATTCTTCTATTCTCACACTACTGTTCATTATAGACTAAGCAAAAGCCTCCAAATGCGCACCACCTGTAGCCTTGACTGATAAGGTTCCTTCAAAGCAACGCTAGCGTACATGGAAAGGAATGCAGTTGATAATGAGCGCTTGAGGGTGAGGGGGGACATGCGCACAAGAGTCCAAGCCAGTTAAGAAAAGGCGGGGGGGGGGGGGGTTTAGACACATCTCATATGCACGGATAAGACATATTGGCAGCTTGCTGACAAAAGGCCACAAAGCTGCTGTTTAGCCCTGGACCTAGAGGCAATGTTCCAAACCAGCTTTTGAGGGAAAAGGGTTTGAGTGAATGGATGACCCTTCAGCTTTCAATATCAAATTGTCAGGCTGACATGCACAGACAATTTGTCTCTGTGGCCAATCTTTTATACCTATCAATGGACTGGGAACACTGTACCCTATTTAAGTTTTTTTGAGTTTTCAGATCTATTTGACATTTTGAGTGCATGGAATTTCACAAATTACAGGGCTGTTTTTGAAAGAGGATTCTGGATGCTTGCACACAATGCTTTGACTTATTAAGTGCTTACTTTTCTGCAAATAATTCTAAAATTATGGTGAAGAAAATAGATAAATATCTTTTTATGGCATATAAAACTTAGGTAGAATATATCAAAATATGTATCATTTTTTTAAAACTGCACTGCCATACTCAGGCAGATTTTTGACAAAAATGTTTATCAGTTGTACTTGAAACAAGGAAATGTTATTTATAACTTCAAAGGTGCTAAACACCACAATAATTTTGTAACACTATTTGTAAAGTTTACATGATGTGTAAAGTTCATGTTGTTCCCCGCCTACACACGAAAGCTTTAAAGTCCTTGACATACATTTAGTAATACTAGCACAAAGATCAGTCACGCTACAGGAAAAAGCTGGCATGTGGTATAAACACCGTAATTTGATCACTGTCTACCTACAAATTGAATGTCCAGAAATACTGCGTACATTGTAGACATCTTACTGCATATTAATTTGAAAGCCCTACAGGGGACAGTCTCTTTATTCATACGTATGAGCAGATGCAGTAGCATATGGCTTATCTGCTCATATTTATGGTAATTCAAGCTGGATCAGTTTTTAATAAGGTAACATTAGTTCTTGGGTTTCCCCCCCCTATTACATCCACCCTTTAAAGGCAACAGAGCCCAACTTGCATTCCTAGCAAAAGACAGAGAGAAAAGGCTACATCTTCAGAAGAAGCACTCAACAAATTAACTTGGTGGTGGCAGGCCCGTAGCTACAGTGGGGCATTTGGGGGCCAGGGGCCCTGACTTACTTCAAAGGCCCCACAACTTTGTTGCTGCCTCTCCTTGCCTTCCCCCAGGGCTGCAGAAGAGGTGTCTGCAGCACCAGCCAGGCTGGCTGGGGGCTCTCCAAGCCACCAAGCGCAGTGGCGCACTCACTGCCTTCCTCACCCAGCCTCTTGAAAAGGGAAAGTGGCGGGTGGCTGGCTTGGGGTTCTCCGAGCTGGCTGGGGGCTTTCCTAGCTGGCAAGCACAACGGCATGCTCCTCCACCACCTTCCATTCTTGCCTGCCTGTTCACAGAGTTAGTGAGTTAGCCCGGGGGAGGGGTCCAGGCTGGGGAAGCCCCCCTTTTAAAATTAAATTAGATTCTCATCAATTTCTATGAACAAGGAACTTTCACCACCACCCCGTCTATTCTGGTAGCAGGAAGTAAGACAACAGAAACAAAGACAGGGGGCTATTTGTGGCCTATCCACTCCACTTCCTGATGCCGGGATAAGTGAGGAGGAGCAGCACGGCTGTCCCCATGTGGGATCCAGCCAGGGAGGGAGTCTGTTCCCCGGGTCCACTCTGCTTCACGAGGAAGCCACATTCAACCCTGGGATCGCCTCAACTGACCCCGCTTCCCGCCCCATCTGGCTGGTCGGAGCCCCGGTGAGAATGAAAGACTGGGCTTGCTTATATTAATGAAGCCACCTGTGACTTTGCCCCCCCCCAAGGCAGGATTGGGCCCCTCTTTGCTTGGAAATGCACTGCTGGTGGCTGGATGTGACAGGGAGAGGGGACTGGGTCTCTCCCCCAAGAACGAAGGGCTTGATCCGCCGCAGCTCTTTTCTGTCAGTCTCCACCGACCTTGGGATGATCGCTCTCGACCTAACACACTCTCCTCAGGTTGGTGTGTGACTGAGAAGGAGAAGCTCATACGCAGCCCTGAACTCCTCTGAAAATGAAACACACCTGCATTTGCACACAGACTTCAGTTTTTCAGGCCGCATTGAATGGGATGGGATTCAGTTTGGAGCTTCAGCGAGTTTGGGGCTGGAAGGGCATGTGAAAGAGAAGTGGTGCTGAGGGGGGAGGAAGAGGGAGTCCCTTGCCTGTCATACCAGAGCAGGGAGGCTGGGCAGCAGGGACGAGGGGGCAGTTTTACAGCCCTGCAAAGTGTTACAAGCACACAAAGGGTTACTAGCAGCACAAAATTTCCTCCCCAGAGCCCTGCCCCAACAGCGCTCTGGCTGGTGCAAAAGGCCATTGGTGCTAGGAATAGTTTCCACCTGTTTGCAAGAGAAGGGTGGTTTTTCGGGCAAGGCTGCCTTTGCGTGCTACTTGGTGCCAGGAAAGAATCACAGCCCTTTGGGGTGCGGTTGCATTCCATGCTCCGCCGGACTCATGGGCAGCTCCCTTTCACTTTCTTGCCTGCATTGTCCCAGAGAGGGAGCTCATGGCTTGGCTGAGGTGCCCCCCCCCCCGAAATTGAAATGCCCCCTGACAAAATAAATCCTGGCTACGGGCCTGGGTGGTGGGTTTAACAGTGTTACAGCTTTATTAAAAGAGCAGCAGTGTAGCACAAACTCTTGGCATATTATTTATTTATTTACAGGAGAGCAACCAAGGCAGCTAACAGCTTAACACATACATCACAAAATTATGGGGGGGGGGGAGAGGCTAGAGGCTGCCTATATCATATAACCGGAACATAACTGTTATGTCTTCCAACAAAGCTGCTGGGCTACATTAGTGAGGCTCACTTCCCAGGCAGTGTTCACATTCAGAGTGCTCAAGTCCTCAGGAATCTGAGACAATCTACTCCATGCTGTGTTGGTCCTGTTATACCTCACTTCTTACAATATATGCCTTGAGGCAGCCCTTCAGCTTGATTTGGTGTTCTGATCAGCTTCTTACCTGGCTGAGTTCTGCCAGCAGCAAATTTTGAAAGTCATTCAAATGATTCCTAAGGCTTAATCTTGCTGCTCATATATGACACCATATGATCCTGGCCATTCTGGAGCACTGGAGAAAAAGTGCCTTGCTCATAGGAAGAAAATTCCCTCTCAGCTCTGATGCATCCAGCTCATGCCTGTACTGTCTGTGGTGAAATGCTTTCCACTTCAGGCTACATCACACTATGGGGAGTTTTGAGGCTGCAGCTGCTGGCAGCGTAGATAACCACATCGAATCAAAGAACCTCTCTAGTAGTCAAGTGGGCTCAGGAAAATGGTGTGCTGCAGAGCAGAGACCTGGGATGGCCACTGAGTATCATCCTCTAAAAAGACCCAAAGTGAAATGGCATTCATGAGTCAACTAGGCAGTTCTGTGACAATGACTAATGGGACAGAGGAGGGGATAAAATAAGGGCCAACTTTTAAAAAAATGGGCCCATGGAACTTGTTTTACACAGTAGCTATGGAGAAAGACATTTTTTAAACTCCCCAGGGCTCAGGAGAACAGTGCAGGGGAAGGAGGGGCTCTCCTTCCTCCAACCATACCACTTTCCCAAGCTGAATGGCCAGAAGGGTGTAATTTGCCCATCTTTGGAGCTACATGTCAAGCATTCTCTGCATGTGCTGCTCCGAAGTTGGGGAAATTACTCTATCCCAGCCATTTTGGTTTGGGAAATTGGCATAAGGGGGATGGTGGGAGTTCCTTCTCCCCTTGTGCATCTCAACTCTGACTGGTCCTTCCTGACGCTTCTACTCCTTCCCATCTTCCTGTATGTAAGGCTTGAAGAAATTTTGTTTCAATGTGTCTGAAGAAATGTGCTTGCACATGAAAGCTTACACCTTAAATAAAACTTAATTGGCCTTAAGCTTTGTTGGACTCAAACTTCATTCAGTTGTATGTATGTTGGTAGTAGAAATCTTGGTAGTTCAGATGGTCATGCCTGAGTGCAAAGATGCAGGTCTTACTGTGGCTAATGGGATGAACAAAGCAGTTCTAAGCAAAACAAACATGGAAAAAATATTAGCAGCTACAAAGAAAGTCTTGGTAAGCTTAGAAAAGAAAAAAATAGCTATCTATAGTTACTGCCTTGATAGTCTATTGGCACAAGGAGGTAAAGAGCCTAAAACCAATGTCTGATGCCTTAGTTTCTTTCCTTTTGTCCTCTGCTAATGCTGCAGCATCATTTGTCTAAAGCTGCATGTCCCTACCAAAGTCCCTCTTCCCCCCTCCCAGGTTCTGTTAGAACCAAATACAACAGCTGCAGATAAAAATATGCAAATAACTTATTGACTACATCTTCCAATTATGTGTCTGGGTTGCGATCCCGTGTACATTTACTTGGATGTAATTCTCATTGGAATTTACATTGGAGTAATGAGCACATGCTGTTTTTAATTCCTGGTTTAGGATACTTATTGTTTTATCATTCAGAATACTAAAGCTCTGTGTAAAATAGAAATATATAAATCTTGGAATGTGGACCTTCACCTCATCCTTGGAATTAAGGGGAAAGATTCCAGGTCCCAGTTTATAAATAAGCTGATGTGGTTTTGTCTCTCTCTTTCCCCATTGTGAGCATACTCCTATCACTGAGGTAAGGAAAAGGGAATGGACCAAAGATAAAATGGATTCAATATTCTGGTATGTACAGAAGAGACTACTGGAATCACAGATGCAGCAGATTAGGTTTGTAGTATTATTATGCCATTATTGCTTAATAGTAGTGTTCAACTCATTGCTACGTAAAGCAGTTTCCAGTGTCTTCTTGTAAAAGAGCATTATACAAAACAGATTTCTATTCTATTCACTAATCTAGCCTATCATCTTCTGTGCTCAGTAACGACAGACATATTGTGAATAATATTTTCTTAGTGGCAAAAGATTCTGCCATTAGGCTCTCATTGCAAATAACAGCAAAAAAGGCATAGCAATTACTTGTGAAAAAACATTTCAAAATATGGCATATGCATATGGACAAGCAATTACAAAGTGGTGCAGCAGAAAGAGGCAAAGGACATGAAAACATTTGCTATCTAATTCCCTAGGCAGCATATACCCAGCCAGTTCTGCCGCAACTAAGTGTAACAGAATATGAAGTAGACAAGAAGGGGGTGGGGGGGAGAGAGAAAGATTATTAGAAATCTATGATGAGTACCTTAAGTGATCAATAAATTACTAAAAAAAACAAAGCTCCCGGTGACCCGGCAATGCCGCTGGTCGCTGGGGGCTATTTTGCCACCCTGAGGAAGACGGGCAGCAACAGAGACATGATGCCTGGCGTCGTGACATGGGCAGGGGGTGGAGCTGTCTTAGATAAACTGCCAGGCTCCACTCCTGCCCGATTACAGTTGCTCCAATGTGCTCGCAGTGAGCATGCAGAGGAGAGCTGCTGGGGCCGGCCTTGTTGTGCCCTTGGACGGTGGAGGTGGACCGATCTCGGCCCTATTCTGGAGGCAGCGGCTCAAATTGGGCAGCAGCTGGAACGACCGCTTAATTGAGCTGGCGTTGATGGCCCGATCGCGGCTGTTTGTGGTGGCAGCAGCTCAGGTTTTGCGGCGTAGGTAGCAGTGTGAGTGGCCGCTTGATAGAGGCTGCATTGGCGGCCCAATCATGGCTGTTTCTGGAGGCAGTGGCTCAGGTTCGGTGGCGGAGGTGGCGTGGTGAGCGGCCACTTGACCGAGGCCCCATTGGTGGCCTGATCAGATGGCGGCAGCAATTGGCGGCGATGGCAGCAGGGCATAGGCCAGCAGCACAGGCTTGCAGTGGTGGGGCGGCTCGTGGCGGCCCTTCACTGTTTTCCTTATTTTAAAAAAACCCCTTCTCCTCCCACCACACATACAGCTCAGGTGACAACAGTTGGTGAGGCTGCTCTGGGCCACCCTTCTCCCATTGATTTGCTCTCCATTTTTTGTCTCTGACCTTCCCACACTTGTAGGGGAGATAGGTCGGCAATTCCTCCCACTATCGTGCAGGCAGCCATTTTAGGGTGCGCCTGGTGGGCGGCCATTTTCTCTTCTTAGGTCCTTCTGCCACCCCTTGCATTTTATTATCTCTGCCCTTTCCAGCGCCACTTAGCTAAGGCATTGTGGGGGAGTATAGAGGGCTCCCACCTGATAGAATGGGTGCCCTGGGAATGCGGTGTAGGTTGATCTATGAAGGGATTCCAGGCCTAGTGGTGAATAAGGGGTGGCAACAGGGTAAGGCCACCTTCTCCCTCCCATGGTTCAGTAAACCCTATCTAATTATTTAAGGAGGCCAGGAAGGTCTGTCTTTGCTCTTAGGGTTCAAGTTTTATCAAGGGGGGCGGAGATTTGAGCCAGGGCCCTCTTCCTACTGGTAGTCTAAGATGGTGGTGGGGAGGCATCAGCCCCCTCTCGCATGCATAAGGTCGGAGACCAGTTTAGTAAGGCAGCCATGTTAGAGTGTTATTACTAGCAGCCATTTTAGGTGAATGAGAGGATGCAGAAGGGCGTCTCAGAAAGGCCATGACCAGTCAAAGGGAAAAGAAAGTCCCTAGTCAGTGGATGACGGGATGGTATAAAGCCAAATGCCTTTCTTCCTTTTTCCATCCAATGTTGCTGGCATGGGTTTTTTTTAAGCTAAGTTTATAAGGGAGCTAATTTATGTAATATGTTATTACATTCTGTAATAACTGCCTGGGGGGCGTTTTAGGAAGGGATGTGTCTCAGTGAGAGACCATCTGCTTGGCATGCAGAAGGTTACAGGTTCAATCTGCAGCATTTTTACTTGAAGGATTTAGCAGTGGGTGATATGACAGACCTCTGCTTATGATCTGGAGAGCCTTGCCAGTCTGAGTAGACAATACTCAATTCCATAAGCTGGAAAGCGTAGAGTGCTATCGGGGGGGGGGCTATTCATTTAAAATAAAAAGATAAAATAAATACATTAAAAGGGATTACCTACTTAATGCGGCATGCCTTATTTATGTTTGAGACTGTAGACAAGGATCTATATTCCACAGCATTTTTACATGGTTTTATTCAGAGAAAAATATTATAAATTACCTGTTCTTCAGATTATAATATTGACTTTAATGTAAAGGGATGTATTTCTGGTGTAGTGATTAAGATTAATCTGAGGAACCAGGTTTGATACCACATTCCACATGAAGGCAGCTGGGTGACCTTGGGTCAGTTACAGTTCTCTTGGAGCAGTTATCTCAAGAGCAGTTCTCTCAGGGCTCTCTCAGCCCCACCTACCTTAAGGGGTGTCTGTTGTGAGGAGAGGAAGGGAAGGAGATTGAAATCCAAAAAGGGACAAGACAGGGATGCCCTTTATCACCTTTGTTGTTTATATTTGTATTAGAAATATTAAATGACTCAATAAGAGAAAAGAAGGAGATTATGGGCCTGAAACTAAAAGGAGAAGAATATAAACTGTTGGCATTTGCAGATGACCTAGTACTTATATTGGAGAACCCACTGGAATCAATTCTTACTTTGAAACAAGAACTTGGAGACTATGGACTTGTAGCTGGTTTGAGAATTAATATCAATAAAATTAAGATAATTACCAAAAATATGGAAGAGGAGAGGACAACTCAACTACAAGAAACATCAGGTTTCCAACTACAGAAGAAAATAAAATAGCTAGGAATTGTAATGACAAAGAAATGCAGCTCATTACAAGAGAATAATTATAAAGAATTGTTGAGGAAAACAAAACAGGATCTAGAGAAATGGAAAGACAGATATCTTTGATGGGCCGCATCGCAATACTTAAAATGAATATACTTCCTAAATGGCTATTTTTATTCCAAACAATCCCTATTCTTCAAAATCAAAAAATCTTCAAGGAACTGGAGCAAGCATTATCAAAATTTATTTGGCAAGGCAAGAGACCCAGAATAAGACTGAAAGCTCTTCAAGATACTAAAGAAAGGGGGGGCTTTGGCCCACCTAATTGGAACATTTATTATAAAGCAGCTGCATTGACATGGATTAAATATTGAGTCACATTCGAAGTTAAGAGAACACTGAAATTGGAAGGCCACGACCTTCAATTAGGGTGGCATGCATTCTTATGGTATGGGAAAGCAAGTGTCCATAAATATTTCAAGCAGCACGGGATAAGAGGAATCTTTGATGAAAGTATGGGAAAACATACATAAGCGCTTTTATATAAAAATCTCAAAATTGACTGTTCCACTAGAAGCCATCACACTCCCAAATGCATACCAGGAAGAATTACCAAGAAGGTATTTGGATATATTGGACTCCGAAGATCGGTTGAAACCATTAGAAGACCTACCATGGTGGCAAGAGCGCAAATAGAATCCAGATTTATTAAAGACAAGAGAATCGGATTTTATAAAAACCTTATAGAGATTGAAAAGATCATGACATCTATGGATCAGAAGCTTTTACAAAGACTTCATGTGTTGTTACTTGATGATTTAATGGTGGATGAAATAATAAAAGGGAATATGATTCAATGAGGGCAGAATATTGGGCATGCTGTTAAATTAGAGTAGTGGGATCAAATATGGAATAAAATATTAGGATTACGAAAGCTGTTCCATATAAAGAAAACATATATAAAATGTTTTATAGATGGTATGTAACACCTGAAAGGTTAGTTAAAAATGACCCGAAATGTTCGAATAAGTGTTGGAAATGTGAAAATAAGGTTGGCTCATTTTACCACATGTGGTGACATTGTGAAAGATCTAAGAAATATTGGGTAATGGTACACGAAATCTTGCAAAAGGTACTAGGGACGGTAGTACCATTTACACCAGAGACTTTGTTGTTGAATATTCTACTGATAATTCTAGCAAACATGATCGCTATTTGATTGTTTTTTTAACTACAGCTGCAAGAATTCTCTATGCAAAATTTTGGAAATTACCAGAGATACCAACAAAACGAGAACTAGTAAATAAAATCTTGGAGGCTGCGGAATTGGATAAATTGACTTTATTGATAAAAGGCACAACAGATTCGACATTCCAGAATACTTGGTCATGGTTCTATAATTGGTATGATAAACATATGTAGGCAAGCTTGCAAGAGACAGACTAAGAGTTTACTAAATGAAATATATACCTGTTAGGATGACAGAGACAGAAAAGTTGCTTACACAGTTCATGAGAAATTGTTATTAAGGTGGAATAGGCATTAGTATAAATATTGGTAAAATTGAAAATAACCTCCATGTACCAACCTCTGTTTGTATGTTAAAATGTATGTATATGTATGTATATGTGATGATTGTTTGTGTATGTTATGTGGAAAATGTAACTAAACCCTGCCCCTTTGGGGGCAGTTAAAAAAAGAAAGAAAGAAATGACAGGTACTGTACACTCTTTGGGGTAAATTTAAAAAATAAATAAATACAAAAATAAATAAATACCAAACAAACAAAAAAAATTAAATTATACAGGTTTTTTAAGTGACACCACATTATAAATTATACAGGTTTTTAAAGTGACACCATGTAAATTGGCAATATCACATTTTTAAAGCCAAACTCACCAGTTGGCTATGATGGTTCTTAGTGGTTATTAAAGAAGCATGTCCTATAACCAGATTACAGACTTCGTTTTTTGGATTTATGGGGGGTTTTGTTTGTTGCATGCCTTAAAATTTTGGAAACATAGGATGAATGCTGAGATCAGTATAAGGAAATTTGATTAGATTAAATACAACCCAGTTCTTTGCATCTTTGTTTGAATATAGGTTCCACTGAATTAAATGGCATTTACATGTAAGTAATTATGCATAGCAATGCAGCTTTATTATCTCTGCCATGCAATTATAAGTTTTGATTTATTTAAGAAGAGCACCATTACATAGGATGATATGTACTTTAGTAAAGTGTTTGGGACATATGTAGGCAAGAGTAAAGCAGAGTGAAGAACATTTGTCTTGGTGGAAATCTCTTCTTTAATTTAATCATAGAAGAGATAGGTGCAAGAATTAGAAATGTCTGAGATACACAGACTGCAGGATAAATTCCTCTCTTTGGGCAGGGTGCAATGGTACAAGCCAAAGGGAAGGAAAGACTATAATGCTGTAAGCAGCCATAAGTCTTAGAATTCTTGTCTGCTGCTGGTCAGAGTCTGTATTACTGTAGAGTAATCTAAACCCAGTCGCTGCACCAAAAAATCTATGATAAACATGGATTTGAAAACTTTCCGCAGAAGACTGGTGTGGTACAAGAATAGTCCCCTTGAAATATGATTCATTAATGGTCACAATGCCAACTTATTAAAGTGAATTGGGTATACTGAGATCCCTTCAGAAGAAGGGAAGGACTCGAAGGACACAGCCACACTGATCCAATGAGGGGTAATCTGTGTACAGATACAGGTCGCTGTGTGCAAAATATTCTTCATTATCATCCTCAATAATCTTTCCACATGAATGTTGCTGTGGAAGGGGAGGACTCTATGAATCTCACACACCTAGAAGCTTGGATTGAGTGCTGCAGGCCATAATCCAAATATTCATAAACATGGCAATCTGTTTGGCTCCTCCCCCATTCCCAGAAAACTCAGAACAGACACTTCCTTAGTGATCCTTTCTTTAGAAGGAGGGGTGTCTCTGGATCAAAACAAACACATTCACATTCTTGTTCCTGTGATTATTCTTTCCTTATCAGCACTATGCAAGTCATGCAACTGTCATCCTTGCTTTTAGCACCATGGACAGCACAAACATTCTTAAGCTTTATCATTTTCAGAGCTATATGAAAGCTGTGGTCAACATTTAATCATGCAGGACTCCCAGCATTTCTCACTGTACCAAGTCCAACTCAATGAATGCCATTTCCCACTGCAGTAGTAATCATGTTCAACACACGTTGATAGTTTGCACCCCTCATGTAGTCCTGCATAATTACAGCTTCTCTTTCTTTATAAATAAATTTGTTTCTCTACATTTTTAAATGTGTTTCACAGGCCAAATAAGAACTGAACATCACATTTGGATATAATGCTCTTATTACCATTTCTAACAATCATCAATTATTTAAATTCATAATCAGTATACTTTGCACTCACAGCTGGGGCAGGGAGGGATGATAAGAGCAAAGTGGCCCGGTAGTGCGGATAGTGGGGTCGGTTATTCTGCCCTGCCAGGTATGGCGCAATGGGGAGACCTCCGCAAGGCATAAAGCCACCCACCAGATGAAGAAGGCCATGGAGGCCATGGAGGGTGGTGGAGTTCCAGGACCCATATAGGGCTGACAGGGTGCACCTATCAAACAAGAGCAATGGGTTAATTTTGCTGGACTTGCGGAAAGGGATTAGATCAACCTTGGGCTTTTGGTGGGGAGCAAAGACCAAAGCAGAGGCTTGGTCTTGGCTGTGGCAGGTTGGTGCGGGCAAGAAACCGGAACCGGTGAGCACCTTATGGCATTTTCCCCATTACGGGGGTCATCAGGAACTGCCTTCGGATTTCTAAGGTCCAGGGTGGGGAATGGTGATCACCTCCTCTGGGAACCTCTTAGGGTATGCTCTCCTCTGCAAGTTGGAAGGCTTCAGGGGTAGGTGCTCCTAGGTGGCGACCAGTTTGCTGGGCTGCTGGTCACGAGTCATACCAATGGCTTATGACCGGAGCTGGGTGACCCACCCAAGAAAAGGGCAAGGAAGTTGGTCAGGGGCGTGACACCTGCCTTGCCTGTTCTGTGCTTGCTTAGCTGGTCCCTTGCCACAATGTTATGTTAAATAGTTAATAAAGTGGCCTTTGTTTACTTCCACACTGTTGTCTGTCTCGTTATTCCGACTGGGGGGGGGCAAATACTGTTCCTCCTTTACTGATGAGCTCTGTGCGTCTGCTTGTTTAAAGACTGGGGCACACTAGAAATTCATAATCTGTCCAAATGGAAGCAACTGTTTGTGTCATCATCAGCAGAGAGATATCAGGTTGTATATCTTCACTTGACAAGAGGTGGCAATTTAATCTGACAAGTTTCCTGCCAATGAGGACAGCTTTAGAAGTTCAACTGCCGTGGTAAAGATTTGACATGTCATTGAGCGATGTTGTGCAGAAGCTTGACAATAAACTGAAACTTGCTAATGCATTTTAGGATTGCTGTAAAATTTTATTAGAAACCAGAGACTGTAAAATTACTATACTCCTTGAGAACTGTTTTCTTTGCCTTACTGAATATTTATGGGATGCTTAATGCAGAGCACATGTTTAAAAAATTGTTTCCTCATGGACTAAAAAGTCTATTATAATGCATGGAAAATTGCAAGAAATTCAATTAAATACCTGAGATAATAACAGTGCAATCCCATTCTTGACTCGTGCCTGCAGGGATAGGACCAAGTTGCTCTGAAAACCTCATGCACTGCCAGAACACAGCTTTATGTTGGTAGAAGAAAATTAGGCCAGCACCTTCATGCCAATGGGAAGTTATTGGTAGTGTGAGCATTATATTGGCAGGATAAAACCAAAACAGTCCCAGACAATTTTTTCTGACCTTCCCAATTCCCCCCTTCCACCCACACAAAGGCCACAGGGAAGGATAGAACTAACTCCAAAGCAAATCGCACCACCGCCCAGTATATAAGACCCAAAAACAGAACACAGCTCACTTATGTAAAGACATACATGGAGCTATATCCATACATGGATTTATTACAGTAGGGCTAGTGTGAGTGCAGTTTGCAATAGGAACACGGAACTTGCACATTACACTAATAACAGACATACAACAAGGAGAACAAGGGCATGTCATTGCCTCTCACCCCAGGTGCTTGTCTGGACAGGGCATATGATTAAAAGATATTCTCTCAGAATCCTGGCATGTGCTTTACCTCAGGATTTCAGCCACTAGTGCCCACCAGAATTCTTACCTCCTCTGCTACTAGGGTTGCCAGCTCTGGGTTGGGAAACACCTGGGGATTTTGGGGGTGGAGCCTGGGGAGGGCGGGGTACAATGTCATAGTATCAGTCTCAGTATTTTATTAACATTAAAACAGAGAAAATTATATTGATATACAGAAAATGTAAGAAACATAATTATACAATGAGAGACATAAGTATACATTTTTAACATTAAGAAGTACCATAGGCAGAAATTTGCAACTGCAAGAGTCACATTTGGATTGATATCAGCTAGTAACTTAACTACAGCAGACACATGATGCCATAGAGTCCACCCTCCAAAGCAGCCATTTTCTCCAGGGGAACTGATCTTTGTTGTCTAGAGATCAGTTGTAATAGCAGGAGCTCTTCAGGGTTCATATGGAGCCTGGCAACCCTATATGCTACATCTTGGTGTTGCAAGGGCAACACACTGTATAGGTAAGCAGTGGAGGTGGGTATAAAGTTATGGAGGGGAGACTAGAATTTAAAAAGAAGGCCCTCCTATTTCATTCATCCTCTCAATCTCTTTTTATACATAATTGTGAAGTGGGGTGGCACTTGCTGAACATTCCACACGCTCCTGAATCAGTTGGCTCCATGATGTGTCACTCAGAAGCTGTCCCTATCCACTGGCTGCATTGCCTGAGTCCCACCTCCACCATTCCCCAGCCACACCACATCATTTCCCTTACAGAAAATTTCCCAGCTATTACAACTGATCTCCAGATGACCAAGATCAGTTCTCCTGGAGACAATGGCTGCTTTGGGCAGTAGACTCTATGGCATTATACCCTGCTGAAGTCCCTCCCCATCCCAAACCCTGTCCTCCCCAGGCTCTACCCCTCAAATCTACAGCTATTTCCCAACCCATAGTTGGCAACCATGTAATTGGCTATGGAACCACTTTCCAGACCCTTGGAGCCAAAAAACATGGCACAGGAAGAGGTGCTTTTCTACTTTCGTTGCCACTGCATAGCCCCAAATTAACATAAGCCAACCTCGAGGCGGCACCTGGAGATCTCCGGCTATTAAAACTGATGTCCAGATGACCAAGATCAGTTCTCCTGGAGACAATGACTGCTTTGGCCAGTATGCCATTATACCCTGCTGAAGTCCCTCCCCACCCCAAACCCTGCCCTCCCCAGGCTCCACCCCTCAAAATCTCCACATACTACCCAACCCAGAGTTGGCAACCCTGTAACTGGCTATGGAACCGCTTTCCAGACCCTTGGAACCCAAAACACATGGCATAAGAGGAGGTGCTTTTCTATCTTAGTTGCCACTGCATAACCCTAAATCAACATAAGTCAGGGGTGGAGGGAACCATACCTGTTACCATGAGGCTGTCCTCCCATACTACCCACTTGGGGCAGGAAATGACTTGAGACAGCCCTGCCTTATAGCTAACCAGAAGGAAATAAACATGGCTTGCCTCCCTCTATTTTCCCCTTCCCTCTGCCACCCCACCAGCCACAGCTGGGACATTCACCTGGAGCTTCCTTCTAGAGCTTATTGTATTTCTTCCCACAACAGGCCTTACTCCTAGTACATTAAATAAGAATGTTGGGTTATGTGGAGCATTCATAAACCAAAGTTACAGAGTGTCACACATGATCACTGTTGTGAGGAGGAAATTCTGTACTGATTTAACTGCTGTTCCTAGCACAGCTTACAGAACCGTGTTCCCTAGACTGTACCAATAAGTTTATAGTTTCTGAGTCTGTCAGGGCACATGTTTTGGGTCACAAAAATTGCCAAATGCACATAAGCTATGAACGGTGAAAGTAATGACAGCACAGCCTCTAGTTCTGCACATCTAACTCCTTTTCATCTGGCCAAATACTCAGGAACCTATAGAAAGATCTTCAAGGCTCTGCTTGAGCCCTGGAAATAATAGTGCCAGGCCCTCTAGCTCAATGTAGAACAAGGCATCACTAACTCAGCTAGGCTAGTACCTAGCCAATTGGGGGGAGATCTTTAATGAGATGTTTATAAGCAGGCTCTGCCTTCCCATGCAGGCATGTTTCATGTAAATCAGCCATATAATTAAAAGCAGCTTAAAGCATATTTCATTTGAGGCATACTGGCACAATCATGTCAGTGGTACATGGAACAGAACCAACAGCAACTTCTTAGAACATTGCTTCTCAAAGGCTAGGTTTGGACACCAAAATGGTTATGACTCTCTCACAGGTGGGTTGTGAGACCAGGAAGGAGGAGGAAGAACAGAACATACCAGGAAGAGGTTTGCCTCTGCCAAAAGTGTGATAATGGCAATGAAATGCAGCCTGTTGCTTAGGAATGCCATATATTTAGTAATACCAAACAACAATATTGTTGTACTTACTACAATGTTTTCCTCAAAAGTTGAAGCTCCAAATATAGACATCATAGAGTAGAGTGAGGCTAGGATATGTCAGTCAGAAGTCTGAGTGGTGAAACCACCAGTCCTAATACGACTGCTTGCAAGAACTATGTGCTGAAGTCGCATTTTAGTCCTCATGTCTCTCTCATCTCTCTGCAGGCATTCTGACAATGCTGAACACTGCTTAGAGCAAAATATATCCCCGATCTTTAGTGCCATGTAGGCAGCAACTGAGATCTATAATAAGAGAAGCCAGCACTGTGGAGACTCCCTTTCACCTGCTTGTATGTTATATATGGGATAGTATGGACAGGGTACAGTGATTTCACCATGACATTTTGGACATTGCCACATAATTGTTCCCATATCATCCATTTGAGGAACCTTTGTCAGTGTGGAATATTATGCATACAGGGTGGCATTAGAGTTCCTAGAGATTGTACAGGAGTGGCTGTCTAATGTTAGCTTTCATTTCTACAGCTTTTGTACTTTTGACTTTGCTGTTTATGAATAAAGTGCAAAGAAAGTTACTTGTGGTATAATAGCTACTCACAGGACTTGATGGGTTCATGGGACTGTCCTACATGTCTCCAATGAGGGGGGAAATGCTTGCTAAGATCGTTTTAAGGTAGATATTCTAAATTTAACAAAATTCAAAGAAAACACTGTAGAAGACAGAATGTTTTTTTTAAATCTTTTTAGATGCTTGTTGGACTTTCTGAAAAAGAATATCTATCTGTCCATCTAGTACTGCTCTTACAGCTATTGCCTTGAGCAGAAAATAAAATGATCAAAGCTGGACAAACACTTGCCAGGGATGCTCTAGGCTAATGTTACATTCCTGGTCTCACAACCCATTTTGGACCATTTTGCTGTCCAGCCTTACCCTTTGAGAAGCAATGTTCTAAGAAGTTGCTGTTGGTTCTGTTTCATGTACCACTGATAAAAGCTGAACAAACACTTGTCAGGGATGCTCTAGGCTAATCCTACATTGAGCAGGGGGTTGGACTAGATGGCCTGTATGGCCCCTTCCAACTCTGTGATTCTATCAGTCTGTGAATCCAGATTACCACATCATACAGGAATTGGTTTGAAACCCTGGCATTATGTACTTTTAAGGCTGAAGAGACACCTCCTGCTGTATAGAAGTATTTTATGGTTGTCCCCTCTAATCTCAGTCACAGGAAACGAAGGGAAAACACAGTGTAGGGAGGTCAACAAAACTAGAAAGAAACACCGTGTATGATTATTAAAATTGAAAAATATTTAAATTGAACATTACAGCTTATAATAATATATTCCAATAAAAAGTCAAACAAAATGCAAAAATTCTAATTGATGGAGTGTTAACAGATGGATTCCAGATAGAAAAGGGGGACAAGGATGCCCCTCATCACCATTATTATTTATCCTCACAATGGACACTTTTTCTTCTAGAATCACACAAGACCAAAACATTAAGGGACTGAGAGTTGATGGAGAAGAATTTAAATTAAAGAATTATGTAGATTATGTAGTATTGACAATTTTAAACCCACAAAATACAAAACAATTTGTTATGGAACACATAGTAAAGTTTGGTTCTCTCTCCGGATTTAAAATTAAGAAGAAGAAAAACGTGGCTACATGCATCTTGGACTTTAAGCATGTTTCATTCACAATCTTCTTCAGAGTCGCAATTTAGAAATTCTAAAAGGAACCAGTGCTCAACAGAATATCTTTCTCCTTGCGTGTTTACCACCTATGTCACTCGATCATCATTAACTGTTTGTTGAGAGACTGTGATGTCCTTTTGAATTGACTGTCACTATTGGAATTATTTATCAATGTTCATTGAAATTTCTATTGGAATACAGTATTGTAAACTGTAATGTCCCTAAGGACGGTTAATCTGGTTGTGTACTGGTTTAATGAGATATGTACAAGCAGGGGTCATTTTGTAGAAAAAGAGGTGCAGGAGCTCATTAGCATAACTCATTAGCATAATTTATTTGCATATGCCACACACCCTAACATCAGCGGAAGTGTGTCAGAAGACAACACCCACTGCTCAGGCTCCACCCCAAAAATCTCCAGGTATTTCCCAACTCAGATTCAAACCTGGGTCTCCCAAATCCTTGTCGGAACACTATCCACACTACACAACACTTCATGGGGCTGCGGCTGCTGAGCAGTAGCAAGCAGCTGGGCCTGCATGACTTATGCAAAATGCATGGTGTCAAGTTGTCCAGTGGCTGCTGTCAGGCCTGACATGCTCTCTTCCCCCTACATTTTACTGACAGAAACAAATGCTTGAAGGCTGGAAATACCGCTGTGGTTGACAAACAATGGCCACTGAGAGAATTCCTTTCATATAGCTACAGGTGCTGCTTCTATTATTGGTGAGGGTTGACTGAACTGGAAATGTTGGTGACTGAACCTGGGACCTTCTGCATGCCACACAGTCACTCTGCCATGGAGCCATGGCCCTTCAGCTAAAACAAATCATATGAATACTTGACAACACTGACCTGCCAGTGGCCAGTGTTATGTCAATGCTTTAAAAAAAAAAAGAAAAAAAGAAAATATACTTCTTTTTCCATACATTAGAGTGCACTCACAAGTGACTGTGATGTCATTTGTACTATAAAAATATTCAGACACAATGAGTTTATTAAGCATTAAACCCACTTTAAAAGAGCATTCATTTGTCATCTAGTTTTCTTTTTATTTGACACAGGTAAACCATGCCTGCAGATTATGGACCAAAACTGTGAAATGAGTTACACACATGAAATTTTTAAAAAGGTGTTCAAAAGTTGGAACTATTGGAAGGGGAAGGATTTGCCTGGGGTACCACTGGATCTAGGGCTGGTCCTGCATACATGCATCTGGGATGAATCTGAATTAGTGTTACAGAGTGCTCATGGATAAAATCTGTAGGAGTTGCCTTATATCCTCAGAACAAGATGCAGGAGGGACTGATGGGAAAATAAAATGACAGAAAAACCAAATGGCAGGCAGTTTGATGGTTTAGGTTACTTGAGTCACTAAAGTGTTTGCAGATTTTGTATGGTAAATGTGGCTACCTGCCCTGCATATCAGATTAAAGAAGTGAGTTGTACTCCATGCATACTGCCAAGGGTCCTTGCCCAGGCCAAAATTACTCAGCTCATAGCACCACACGCCTGTGACTAGTAAGCACAGGGACCTTGCAGGTTCCACCAGGATATCATTTACCATCTGCTGATCTTTCTTTATCTATACATAGCTGGAACTTGTGCTGTCATTCCAGTAATTCACAATGTGGGGAGGGGCTGTGGGTCTGTGGTTGAGCATCTGCTTTGCATGCAGGAAGTCATAATGTGAATCCCTGACATCTCCAGTTGAAAGAACTGAGTAGAAGGTAATGTGAAAGACCTCTCCCTGAAGCCCTGGAGAGACACTGCCAGTCTGAGTAGGCAATACTGACCTCGATGGACCAAGGGTCTAATTCAGTATAAGGCAGCTTCATGTGTTGAACTGTTTCCCCTCAACCCTTATGGACAGGACAATAGCATTACAAGTGACTGCTAATGTGCAACAATAGTGCACCATCCAATGGTGTGTGGATCCAGTTCTTGCATTGGAAACAAAACACAACCAGGGTATTGTTAGCTTCCTAAAGGCCCAAATTTCATACTGTACTGGGAGTTCTGCAAATGAATGCCCAAGCAAGTTTTTTGTTTGTTTCATTTAAAACACAAATGTGCAGAATTCAATTTTGCATTGTGATTGTGCTGTAGGAGGAGAGAGAATTTAAAGCTCCCGCCCAGTCATTTCTTCAACCTGAAAAATAGTTCCATGGAAATGCTATTTGTCACATTGGGATAAATATTCAGTTCCCCATATCTGATGAAGGGAGCTTGAACGCTTATTATCTCCCTCGCCCTCCCCCCCAAATCTTGCTCATTTTTTCTAAGATGTTACTGGATTCAAATCTAGGTCCCCATACATCTACTGATCCAGGCCTGCCCCAGTGGGTATCAGAACAGAACAGGGCCAATTTTAAGAACAGCAAAAGAAAAGTCCAGAAGTTAAGTTTTTCTCTCCACCCAGGTTCCCCAAGCACTTAACCACCATGTCAGGAAATAGTTTACCTGCTAAAATGTGTGCTGGGAAAGGCACAAGAGTAGGACAGATTTTTTTTTGGGGGGGGGGGTTAAAGTTGATCAAAGTATAAGCTTCTCACAGCAAAAGGAGCTCTTTGAAGCAAATCTTCTTTTCCTCCCCTTACAGCAACAAAACAAGTCTATGTCGCTCCCCCCCCACCATCTGCTGCCAAAAGAAAAGCAAATCTGAAAGTTGGGGGGGGTTTTTCTCTCCAGGCCAGGCCCTTCTGAGAGTTGCCTACATTTAATTTCAGCAGCAATCTTGGCAGGAAAGGGGGAGGGGGGGAGAGACTCCCAAAACTGTCACAAGCATCCCTGTTGGGGAGGGAAACAAGTTTGAAACTTTCTCCCTTCTTCGCCATGTGAAGCTTCACAACGCTGCCGTCCTGTCTTTGCAGAGCCAATTCCAGACACACAGAAAGGAAAGTGCCCCCCCTTTTTAAAGTCCAGTTTGGGGGTTGCAAACAAAGAAGGGGTTGTATGCAGAGGACTGGTAACTTGGGTTTCCCACCACCAGGAAAAGGGGATCACCTCTCTCTCTCTGGATTCCCCTCCATCTTTCACATTCCTCTCCCCTCCCTGCAAAACTTTTGCAGCTTCTCCTCTAAGACACCCCCAATAGTCACATCTTTCATAGCTTGGAGGGTGGCCAGCAGGCGCCACGCCCCTCCTGCCGGCTTCCTCTGCCTCCTCCCCAAATCACGCCTGCTTCTTCCTTCGGAGCAGACTCCCCCCCTTCCTTCTCTCTCCCCCACTTTCAAGCGCTTCCAGGCTGCCACCTGCTCTCTGCCACTCTCCTCCCCCAGCAAGCTGTCGGCAGGGGGTTCCAACATGACGAGGCACCAGCGACCCAGGCATACAGACCAGCATAATTACAAAATGTGGAGCAACTGCCAGTCTCTCCAATGGTACTATTCGGGATGGCTGTGGCTTGCAGTGGTTGAGTCCCAGTAGGCATCTGCCCCAATAAAGCCTTTATTCCTTAAAGCAAAAGCATCCCAGTGCAAGAGCAATTGCCCCCAAGCTCACACTCCTGTCAGCTATGCTGCCATGATGTTTATGGGCGAGAGTGCATCTGCTTGACCTGTGTACCAACTGCTGCCACATTCCTTCGTCCTTGCTTATCTATGACCTTGCTAGCTAGCTGCCTGTGTAGCGTCTTCCCATCTATTACCTCTGGGATAAGTTTCGATTCCCAGCTTTGGCTTTAACGGCCTGGGGCCCCATTCTCCTACACGCGGGAGTCAGGCCAATTGGCCTAGGAGTGGGGGGTGTTGCATACAAATACCCTATATCCCATCATGCTTGTAGGAAAGTAGCCATTCCTAACAGTGACAATGTTACTGCCTCTATAGCTCTTACATTAAAGTATAACCTTATATTAAGCGTGTACTCTTTTGTTTGGCTGTGGAATCTGACATTCTGTTAGGAATCCTACCTTCTCTATCTACGCACCTCTCTCCACCCGAGATGAGCAATGAAGAGGAGAAACCTCCAACAACAACTGGGGGGAGAACACCCTCCACCCAGACCGAGGTACCAGTGACTACTACGCCACCGGTGACTACCCCAAGGAAGGAACCGGGGCCTGGAACCGTACCTAAGATGACCTCGACACACCTTTTCCTGACCCCCTGTGAACCGAGGCAACTGCCCAGGCAGGGGTAACGACTGAGCTCGTTAAGGTGGGGCCACTTTAACTCGGACTCAACAGCGGAGATGTACATGCTCACGCAGGGCCCCCGGAGGGACAGCCGGTTTGATGTGGGCTTTGCATCTATGCTCCAAGGTGGCCCTGGAGCCGCAGAGGGCTTCCCCTCATTGAGGGGAGTCCTGGAATTGCCGCTCGGGCCCTGGGTGTGAACCACTCCAAGGCGCGAAGGAGGTGCATCTCCCCGGACGAGGTACTGGAATTGGCCCATCGCCTGGAGGTGGTGGAACGGGACAGGTGTCAACTGAGACGGGAACTTGAGGAAGTAATCCAAGCGATCCCAGAGATGGTGCTGCAAGCTATAAGGACCGAGAGAGAAACACAGCAGCCGGCTCCAGCTCTTCCCCCCGCTCAACAGGTACCCCCGGAACCAAGGCCCTAAGACCCGAGGCCACGGGGCCTGCCAGACATACCGGGGCCAGGACGAGGGAGGACCCGATCCCAGTGCCACAGCCAGACAGCCCAAGAGGTCCCCTGCACCACCACCCGAAGGACCTGATCGAGGCAGCGTTCGACGGGGACCCAGAGAAGCTATCCTACTTTGTGGTCAGAGTGATGAAATTCATGGAAAGGTGGGGCCACCTGTTCCCAGACGACAGCAGCCAAGTGGATGTTATTGCTGCTTGGTTACGGGGAGCTGCCACAGTGTGGTATGTGGGGCTGCACAATGTGTGGGGCCCGGAACTAGTGAACTTGGACGCTTTTATGTGGGCATTGCATGCCCAGTTCGAGGATCGGAATGCCGGGCCCAAAGCAAGGGCATTCTTACGCACCCTGAAGCAAGGGAAGCGGTCCGTGCGAGAATACTCGTTGGAGTTAAAATTGCATGCTGCCAAGGTCCAAAATTAGCCAGATCAGGTCTTAGTGGAGTTGTACCGGGTGAGGTTGAACCCAGAGATCCGCAAAATGGTGCTGTGTGCAGTGGACCCGATTTCCCTCCCTGCGTGGATGCAAGAAGCGGAGAGTGCAAAGACCAAGCCAAAGGCCTCCGGATGGGTGCTCTCTCACCCCCTCCCCGTGAGCTCACCCTTTCCATGGTGCCCTGCTATGGAGGACAACCACGGGAGGCAGGAAGGAGGAAGGGGATGGGACTAAACCATGGGGTAGGGCACGTGGGGCGGCTGGGGCAAGCAGCGACTCCTGGTAGATTTGGAGCAGGGGTGGGGTGGTGGGGGTGGCGATGACCTGGTGGCACCATCCCTCCTGCCTTTGGCTGCCTGTTCCTCGGCGAGGCTGGTTCTCTTTCCCCACCTCAACTTGACTTGTTTGGCTGCTGAAAGCAGGGGGCGGGGTTTGCTGCATGTGCCTGCCCCCTGAGCTTCTCACTGCAGGAGCATCGCTCTGGTGAGCTCTGGGAGGAAACGAGCTTTGTGTACAAGTGATTCTTGTTCTCAAATAGTGTTTATTGTAGCATGGTTGAGTATTGTATATACAATTATAATACACGATTGTATCAATTTAAATAACCATACATGGTGTTTCTCTCTAATCATAGGGCAGTATTCCTCACCAGGTGCAAGTATGTTTTCCATGTAAGAGATGCTTCAAAATGGAATCCCTGATATTTAAATTGGTTAACCTGTTCTATGGATTGACCAGCTATATGCCAAGTGAAGATTTTTCCTCATTTCCTTTTGCTAAATACAATGACCTTAGATTTTGCTATATGAATTAAAAAGCCTTCAAGATTACAAGAGTGCTAAAAAAAAATAACAGTTTGTAGATTCCCATGACTGACCTGTACATTATCACTGCATCATCTGCATATAAGAGAATTGGAATTTCACACTTGGATAAATATGGAAGATGACAGGCATCCCTCAAGGGACAGGGTCTAAGATCATTTATGTATAAATTGAACAGCAGGGGCACAAAAATGCATCCCTGCTTAATACCTTTACCTAGGGTAAATGCCTCAGATAACTCCCCACACCTGACTCAAGCATTAGGTTGACTATATAGCTGTTGTCGTGACCCAGCACTTCTGTCTCAGTGCTACCACCCACTCTCAGGGCTGTCACAGAGACACCAGGCTATATCTCTATAAACCAGTCATTTTAACCAGCACAGTAGAAGCAATAGAAAATAGAGGTTAGTGGTTTTTAAACTCTAATCGGTAGTGTAGGCATGGTGCATGGGTTAGTGACTCAATCCAAATTATAAGAACAGGTTAAATTTATTACAAAGGTAATAAAACAATAAAATACACTGGTCAGGGGAAAAGGGAGCATACAATGGACAAAAGAACAAAACCTAACTCACTATCTATGTTACTATACCTGAGCTGATAGCTCTAAGCAGCAGTAGTTCAAGGAGCAGAGGTGGGGCCAAGGAATTAGCCATTCCTCCTTCAGGCCCAATGGCCCTCTAGCCAAGGTCTCCATCCATCTTACCCAACACTCTGCCTGGAAGGGTATATGGAATCCTCCTGCAGGACTCCTGGCTTCTCACTCCTGAATTGTTCTGAGCAGATGCAGTATTCTTGCCTTGAAAGCTCTGGTTCTGGCAACCGACTTGTGGCAACTGGTCATGAGTAGCCTCCTTTGCTGTGCCTGCCTCCCAGCTAAATAGTCATTCATCTGTTAAACTAATTGATAAACCAATCAGTGATCTCCACATGGCAGTCTACATCAGAAGCTGACAAAGATCTCTTAGTCAAGCTAAGGTTTTGACAGCTAACAGCTGCATGAAGTTACAGTAGCCAGTAATTAATAGCAGGTGGTTTGTGTTTGGCTGACCTGCTGTCCTAACATCATCCAGCTAAAACGTAACTAACTGATTCATGCAATTACTTAAGTCTCTTAAAGGCCTATCTCTTGACAGTTGTTGTATTAGGTAAAGAAGATGAGGCTTGATTCTTCAGCTTTCCCCATAATCACCTACAGATACAAATCAGTATCAAATACTGATTAAAGATCCATGAAGGCAGTTGCCAGCATGCCTTCTCCAGGTTTTGTGTATTTGTCTACCAAGTATTGAAGGGTATAGCAATGATCAATAGTACTTGCTCCTTTCATAAAACCAGCCTGCTCATTCCCCAGAATATTATTTCCTTTAACCCAGGATATAAGTTTTTCAAAAAGCATTGCTGCATACAGATTTCCTGTGGTGGACGACAGAGCAGTAATTCATTCGGTCCATCAGTTCCCCCTTTTTATAGATCGAAACAACTATCTTACTGCACCAGGCTTTGAGCATACTTCTTGTCTTATTGATATCAGTAAAGACTGAAGCTAATATCTGTGCCCACCGGTCTGGGTTGATCTTAAATAATTCTGCTGGTATTTGGTCAGGACCAGGTGCATTCCTTTTTTTTTTTTTTGTTATATCAAAATCCTGACCTTACTAGCCATTACTTGGGACCTTTCCTTCATATTCAGCAGCAGCTTTGGTCTGCTGTCCAGTATATCTCTATTTTTATTTGTGAAGGTAGAAATAAAAAAGGCTTCCCAAATGACTGAAAGAATGTTTTATGCCAATAAAGGTATTGTATTTGTATTTGTATTTGACTGAAAGAATATTACAAGGTAGTGGAAACATTGTATTTAGTCCTTTTGCCATTAGTGTCCAGAAAAAAATATCATTTTTGGTTTTTAAAGCCCAAAGTAAACATACCCATTCATTTTTTTGGGACCTCAGTCTTCTTAGTTTTCAGTAATTCCTTGTATTCTCTTTTCAATTTCAGAATACTTGGTAGTAATTCTGTTCTATTTGAGTTTTTAAACTGTCTATGGAGGCTTCTAATTGCTCTTTTAAGTGCTTTACAATCAATGTCGCACCAGTTGTTTCTGTTTCCACATGTGCTTATACTTTCTGTTCCATGGCTTCACACCACCTCAATGGTCTTAAGGTGTTATGTGTCTGAACTAAGGCTAAGTTCATAATATGAGGAGAGAGGTTGCAAATATCTACAAATAAAAGTGATTGTACTGAGTAGTGATCACCCCCCCCCATATAATCCATTACTTCCACAGTTTCAACTCTTCAGAATAGATCAGCAGAAGCAAAAAAATAATCCGCTATGCTTGCCCCTTTATGGTTTATGCACGTATCATCTCCTTTTCCATCAAACTGGGTGCCTCCATTTAATATTACCAAGCCATTCTTTAATAATAAGGATGCAAAATGTCTGCTAGAGACATTGATTTTTCTGTCTTTGGATCTTCTAAAAGTCACAATTGAATCATCCTTTATCTGGGTTTTAAAACATTTCAGAAAAAGGTCCTCATTTGTCTCCCCAACCCTAGCATTTAAATCCCCAGCCAGAAGTACTGGGGTCACAGGATGGGGCCTAGCCAAACTTTCCAAGTAGATATCTAGCTGATTTCAACACTAAGAGATCTTAAACCTATGAACATATTCTGAAAGTTGATATGCACCAGGATTATAGATAATTCCTTAAACTCCAGGAGTAATGCCATTGCATATGGAGAACTATTAGGCCACTCAATGACCTTCACTTTGAGGTTTACAGAGGCCAGACAAATCAACTCTCTGGAGCACCTCCCATTTCCCCCACTATCGACTGCAGACAGTAAGTGTAAAATAAAACCAGATACATAAACTTTGTCCTTCACCCATGTTTCCTGAAACAACACTTGGTCAAATCTACTCAGGAATTTTTTTTAATATCACTTGTGCAAGTGGGTCCAGACTTGATGTGGGATCAAAATTGCCCACCCCTCATTTACCTGTAATGGGTATCCCACCCCTCCCATTCTTGCCTTTATGTTGGTCAGGTACCCAATCTCCTTGTCTACATAACTTTTGCTTTTCCCATTGGCAGAGTAAGTATTGCTGCTTTCATTTCTGAACTTCTACTTCCCTTGTTCTCCTTATTATCCTTATTCCCCTTTACTAGCAAGTCTTCTATAAATGATGTCAATATATCTAATTTATCAAAGATTTTCCCTATGGTATTAGATATTAAAAATGTCTGATTTGCCAGCATTTTCAGATCTATTTTTGGGTTTTTTTTCCATTTCTTATTTTCCCTGAAAAGCTCATCTACAATAGCTATATGGGATGGAAATCCCAAAGGGGGTTCTGAAGAAATGTTTAAGGGACTTTGAGGGATCGTGTCCCTAATCAAGAGGGAAGGAGACCTATTATAAGTTTTTATAACAGGAAAACTCCTCCATCCTTCTCTGTTTAGAGGGGGGTAGATTTTCATCAAGGGCTCACACCCTTTTCTTTCCTGTAACTGTATATATTGCTTAATCAAGTAAGGCTTCATCAGTTTGTCTAGACAGATAGCAGAAATCAATTTAAAATCAATTTAAAACTACTTAAGTTCCAATATTTAATTTATTATAACATTTATTATTTATTATACTAAAACATGAATCAGTTGTCAAATGTTTAAGAGACCTAAGGCAAAACTCCTTTTCATTAAGTTAACATTTAGCCCTTAAGCTATTAGAGACTACGGCCAATCTCCAAAATCTTAAAAGCCCAAACTGTATGGCTATAAAAGGCTTATAAGGGTTAAATAGCATGAAATCAATTTGTATACTAAACAAAAATAGAGGAAAAGAAAAAGAAAAATGAAGAAGTTTCCTCAATCTCCCTCAATCCCCTTCTCAGGCTTCTCAGGCTTCTCACCACTCCACAGCTCTGCCACACCCTATCTAATCCCACCAAAAGGGGAATAGAGAGGACAGATAAGTGCCAAGTTCTACATCTGGGTAACAAAAATGAGGAACACACATTCTGGATGGGGGATACACTTCTGAGTAGCAGTGTGTGTGAACTAGATCTTGGGGTAAGGGTGATACATCTTGGGATGTATCAACAGAAGCATAACATCCAAATCACAAGATGTCATAGTTCCACTGTATACTGCATTGGTCAGGCCCTGGAGTATTGTGTGTAGTTCTGGAGGCCTCACTTCAAAAAAGATGTGGACAGAATGGAGCGTGTGCAGAGAAGAGTGGCGAGGATGATCGGGAGCCTGGAGACCAAGCCCTATGAGGAAAGGCTGAGGGACTTGGGAATGTTCAGTCTGGAGAAGAGGAGATAGAGGTTGATTGCTCTCTTTAAGTATTTGAAAGGCTGTCACTTAAAGGAGGGCAGGGATCTGTTCCTATTGGCAGCAGAGGATAGGACTTGCAATAATGGGTTTAAATTAAGGGCGGGAAGGTACCGACTGGATATTAGGAAAAACTTTTTTACAGTAAGAGTTGTGCAACAGTGGAATCAGCTGTCTAGGGATGTGGTGAGCTCCTTTAAGCAGCAGCTTAAGCAGTCTTTAAGCAGCAGCTAGACAAACACTTGTCAGGGATGCTCTAGGCTGATCCTGCATTGAGCATGGGGTTGGACTAGATGGCCTGTATGGTCCCTTTCAACACTGTGATTCTATGATTCTATGAATACTGTGTTGACCTAAAGGGTAAGGGCATGATTATTTGGTCCATCAAGGGTAAACTATTGGCTTTGGCTTTTCTGACTAAAGCTAGGGGTTTTAGCAAAATCACGGGGAACTTCCACATTTGGAAGATTTTGGAGGGCTGATTGTGTGAGGCCGAGTAACAGACTGATAGGAAGAAGCCCATTTTCCCCACAGTTCTGAGATGCCTGCATGGAGCCTGGGGGGCAGTTTGTACTAGTGGCTATGAGGTCTGTCTTTTTCATGCTGCAGCATTGGTGGCTGGGGCACTGGAGGTCTTGGTGCTACAAGTCATCCACTTAATATTCCACAAGAGATTGATGTTCTGCTGTTAATTTCATTTCCATCCTAGGTTTGGCCAGCCACTGTGAGATGTGAAGAGTCACCATCTTGGGCACCCATTGGGCAGAAGGAGGCCCACTGGTTCACAACTGGGGCTCAGCAAGTTAGCTTCAGTTGAAGGATTGGGGTGATGGGGCTTGAGGTGGCCTGGCCTCATCCTGCTGCTCTTTGTGGGCAGGTGGTGTCCTCTACCTCATGTATTGTTGATCCACTTGGGAGAACATGATCTTGGCCTTATAAAAGTGAAGGCCCTGGTGATGCAGGTGAAGGCTGACCTGGAACTCATCAGGAGCAGGTGGCCTGGTGTGCAGATCATGTGGTCTGTTATATTGCCAAGCCATATGTGGCATGGCATAGGGGATCCTAGATTTTTGGACAGGGTTTGCCAGGAGGTGAACAGGGAACTGAGCAGGCCCATAGCTAACGTGGGGCCCATGGGTCCTGCCCCCCTTTTTGTGGGCCACTTCCCCGATCCTCAGCTGCCCCTCCCTCCGGCCCCCTCACCCTCTGATCGATCTGAGCCGGCATCTCCCCATTTGAGCTCATCTGTGATGAGCTGAGTCTCTTTAGGACCCAGCAGTAATCGGTGGTTGACTGAGTCACACACACATTGGTTGGATTGCAGCAGTTAGCTCCTCCTGTTGGATTTTCTGCTCCAGGCTCGTCGGTTTAGAGACAAAGCAAATTTTTTTCAGCCACTTGTCATTATGCATTGAAATGTATTCTTTCAGATCTACTAAATCAATAATTCTGTGACATTCAGAGACTTTTATACCAACTTAATAGATGATATAGTTTGCATTTCTAAGTCTGACAGTAATAGACATATTGTTAACATCCGATGGAGCTGAGAATGATGTGGTGTACTGTGCTCTGCTTTGAGGAGGATTTCATTTTTAGTATTTGTTATCTCTTTTCGCTTATTTTTGCTTGTTAGCTTATTTGGCTTATCCTGTCAGTTGGATGCTGTTCATATTATTAAGGGGCTAGTAATACGAACTTACTCTAGAGACTCCCTAAAAACTTCTATAAAACCAGAACAAGCCTGACACCGAAGCCCTCTGCTTGTTGAGGGATGGTTGCAGAGCCAGTGGTGGGCTAGAAAAAAAAATTAGGTAAGCATTACATGCTAAGCATTCAAGTTAAAATTTGAAGCTGAATATATATATATTGGCAGAGTGTGGTAGGCTTTTAAAGAGTTTTGGTAGGGCATAGCAGAGATTGGCTTGTGTGTTCTATGTTTCCACATGGTTGTATGTTTATTTTTTCCTCTAATTATATTTGCCCCATTTTGAAATTTGTAGGACTTTAAAGGGTTTTTTTTTTTGTTAGAATCCTAAGATTATAGAGGTTTTAATTTATTTTTATTTTTAATGATTATTGTTAATGGTATAAATGTTAAGATTCGAAGGAGTTTTGATATATGCTTTTATGTTGCTTTAATATTGTAGTCTTTGGAAATTATTTGTAAACTGTAAATTGATTGTGTTTTAACATAATAAATTAAAAATAGGGACTAATGAACTAATTATAGATGAGGGAATTAGGACCTATTTTAACTGATTTTTATTTATCTATATAAATTGATAAAATCCTTACTAGATTAGACAAGCTTAGACAATATGTATGATAATACGAAGGAAAAGAGTACGAGCCCTGAATAAAAACACAGCCCCTTCTAAACAGATAAGATGTAGGATTTTTTTACTATAGAAACTTCAAATAAATTCACACCTTTTACCAACAAAGATACATATGATCCACCCAAGTTAAATATTTCATCAGACCCCCCCACAGATTTCATCATCCCTTATAGCTATTTTAGATTATCTTTTGGGGAAAAAATAAAAAAAAGAATAAACAACTAATAGATATTGTCGTGGGCAATGGCTAGGGAGGTTCACTAATGGATGCCACCACTCTGGTATGGGTCTTCTTGGGAGGTGCCTAGAGCACCCTGTTGCCCTGCAAGGCACTTAATGTACTCTTATGGACTATAACACATAAGTGTTAAAAATGGACTGTGCAAAGGTATGCTTAAGGGACTGTACTGCATGGTGACCCAACCTGATGCCAGTTGAGACTGCACACCTGAGAGAAGAAAACCTTCCTTTTGCATTGTTGTTCAAGTGGTTCTTCAAGGTTACCTGCCCTCTTACCTGTTGAGAGATGGACCAGTTCCCTAGCCTGCATAACGCCATGCCAAGGCACAAGGACAAAGAGCTCCAAATGCCATAAGGAGCTCCCTCTGACACATGCAGGCAACCCCCTCCCCCCTCCATCTACCTGCAAAACTGGCAACTAATTGCTCGCCCATCAACGACCCAGCTAGGACCATCCAGAGACAATAGCTCTAGCCCGATAACTCATTTCCTCTTCATCCAGGTGCCAGTCCCCAGTCTAAGTTACTAGTTCTCAATATTGACCACTCCCTAGCTCCCGTCCCCTTTTCCTTCTACCCCAATAGTATGTTTTCAGGGACAGACTAACAGGAGGTGTGACATGGGATGTGGCCAGTTCAGCCTGAACCCCCCACGCCACCTTATAAAAGGTGATACCCGAACACATGCTTTCTCTCTCTCTACGACCCCTATCTAAGCTTTATCCCTCTTACGTCCAGCTTGCTATCCCAACACCCTCCCTCCATCTTTGACTTTAGGTCTGCAGCCAGAGTCCCACATGTTTCTGCTGGTTCAGGACACATTCCTTATATCCAATTCTCCCCTTCATTCTTCCATTGGAACGGTTCATTCAGCAAGGACAGGTACTATTGCCAAAACAACTAATATCCTGCTAATGCGAATGTGCTTATTATCTATCTTTATTTCCTAGAATCTGTATAAGAGTGTGTGCGTTTGTGTATTGTTTGAATGATAAGTCTTCTTCAGTAAAAGACATCATTTTGAATTGAATTCAGTCTCCATGTCTATTACTGGTAACTACTGGAAAAGGGGGGACCTCTGTATACAATGGTGTTTGCTCCCTAATTTGCCTATTAATAATCATAACTTCCCCCATATCGATAAGCAATTAAGGCAATTTGGCTAACAACCCACCCTACTCCTTTTTACAGGACTGTAACAACAGGTTTCCCCTTGTAAGTGATCAAGTGAGGTGTGAGGACCCAGGCAGAATAACAAATATTTATTAATAGACTGAATAACAACTTTAGATTAATAACGAGTAAGAAGAATGAGCAAAGTAAAGGCAGGTATATCAGTAAAATAATAAATCCTAACACGTCTATCTATAAAGTCCTAGCCTTCCCTAGGTGCCTTTTCACAGTATAACTCACCCCCTCCTTGGATGAGAGATCCCTCCGTCTGCAGCAGCTTCCACCAGCTCTGCTCCCCGAGAGAGAACACCCTCCCACTCTGGGTAAGGCCTTTTATCTCCTCTTCCCAGGCACCGCCCTCTGTTCCCCTGTTGGTGTAGTTTTCCCTCCAAAATCTCCTGTTACCCAATCACAGGGTCCAGAAGGAACCTGGAAAATGTAGGCCCTGATGACTACTCCCATACAGGTTTCCTTAGAGCCACTAGGCCTCCCTAGGTCATGTAGGCCACACCAGGAAGCCCAAGATCATGTCAGATACAGAAATATTGGCAACTCAGATGCTTCTAATCTCTGGTACGCTGGGATTTTTTTTTAAAAAAAAAACCCTAGCCATATTGACAAAATACATAGAAGAATTTCTGGAAAAGGACAATAGAAGAAATAAGGGAAGTAACCATTTAGAAATGAAGACAGTGAAGGCAGTAATATCTAATATGCCAATGAGAACACAAAAGTTATGTAAACAAAGAGATGGGATGCTACAGCAAATTAAAGACAAGGGAGGGGAAAGTGGGGTGTCCAATATAGAAAATCAAAAGGATGAAAACTTGAAACTTATAACTAATTTGGATCCATTTTCACAGTCCCTGATACTGGAACACAATAACTTAGTGCTAAACATCTGCCCTTACAATGGGTGAATGATAAATTGGATGAGTAAATGGGCTGCTAGAGATAATTTTACCTATCTGCTACATAAGCACCCATCATCTATTGATTTAAAGTTTGTGGAATGTACTCTGAGTTTTCTAATAGGTTATAGGATTAGGCTTTATTTTTACTCCCTCAGGATACCAAAGTTGATGCTCTCTATGCAGGAGCATCTCAAAAAATACCAGGTGTTTCCTGTGCAGTCATACTATCAGAAAGGGAAGACCCCCTTCTTTTAAATAATTATGAAGGTTCACCACAGATAAGGAGAAATGGAGTAGAATATGCCTTTAAGCCCAATCAAACAACTGAAGAAGCTAAATTGCTCACTGATCTCATGTTCCCAGCATTAGTAGCTAAGAAGGGTACTGATCATGTAAATAAACAATTGCATGCTTGGGACTTTAAAGAATTGTCACTCCAAAATGACCCTGCATTAACTTTTATCTCCCCTCAGGGGAGAAAGGATATTCCAGCACATAAGGGATTGCACATAGGAGGTATTGAGGATACAGAGGAGAGCCTATTAGCATCTTTTGGTGCCTTGCCACTGAAGGAACAGGATGACATACTGCAACAATTGCAAAAGCTAATTTACGCTTTGTATGATATTAAATTACAATCTGACAGTAAACTGGATGAATAACCTTGCCCAGCAGAGGTGTCTCCAATTGGGACATCATGGGATGAGAGATTATCTCTGCCACTGAATACTTCTGGACATGAGTCTATGGTCGATACAGCTAGGGACCAACCTCTTAAGGGAAAAAACAATTGACTCAGTATTGTCCTGGAACATGACTGGGTGGAATCCCAGGTTATTGTTGAGTGATGTGCAAAAAAAAATAATAAAAAAAAATTCCTGAGTAAATTTGATTTAGTGTTGCATCAGGAAACCTGGGAAAGTCTAAAGTTTATGCTTCTGGTTTTACCACATATTCATTGTCTATAGTTGACACCAAGAAAAGTAGCAGGTATTCTGGTGGGTTGACCTGCTTAATCTCAGTAAACCTCAAAGTGAAGGTTACAGAGCTGTTTAACAATTTTCCATATGCAATGGCACTACTGTTGGAGTTTACAGAGCTTTCTATAATTTTGGTAAATATTTACCTTCTGCCACATGCTCGCAAGTCTAAGATCCTCTGATGTTGGAAGCAGTTAGACACCTATTTAGAGATCCTGGTTAGTCTATATCCTGCAACCCCATTTTTATTGACTGAGGGTTTCAATGCTAGGGTTGGGGAAACAAATGAAGATCTCTTTCTGAAATACTTTAAAACTCAGATAGAAGGCAGTTTAATTATGAATTATAAAAGATCCAAAGATAGGACAATCAGGGTGCTGGGAGGCATTTTGCATCTTTATTATTAAAGGATGATCTAGCAATTTTGAATGGATGTATCCAGTTTGATAACAAAGGAGATTATACATGTATAAATCATAAAGGGCAAGTGTAGTTGATTATTTTGTCACTTTTGTTGATCTTTTTTTAAAGAGATTGGATTTATACCCTGCCCTTCACTAACTGAAGGAGTCTCAGAGTTTCTATGCAGTATCTGAAGGCTAGTTAGAAACACAGAGTTGTATCTGCAAATGCATTACAAAAGTTCTAAGAAATAAAGACTTCTGAGGGGCAGTTCTTGCTTGCTTACATGAAAGAATTTAAAGTACCATAGCATGTAATTTTTTATGATGTTGCTTTGGCACACAATTAAGTGTTATAGAGAAAAAAGATTTAGAACCATGCCACATAGTTAACAATATATCAATTGCTTCCAGGGTTGCTACGGGCCATGGACAGACTTTCCCCTTTGTGATCGCTCTAGTGCACTCCCATGGCGTCGGGATGGTCTGATCAGGCCATCCCGACTCTGTGCCATTGTCCCCCCCCCCCGTCTCAGTATGCACATCATCGTACACTGCATAGGGAGCCCTCAGTGTGGATATGTGAATTATTGATCCCTTTTGAACTGCACCGGAAACACATGGCAAAAAAACCTACCCGACTCACCCATGGTTGCATGTGATCACGCAGTGGCGGGCTGTGCCTGCAGCTTCCAAGGATCGTGTGATCACACAACTGAAGGTCAAATTCCTCTGGAGCAAATAGCCTCCCCCCCCCAGCTTTATCTTGCATGTGTGACCGCCACCTGTGTTTCTAACTAGCCTTAAGATAATGCATAGAAAAACACTACATCAAATCCTTTATCAGTAATTTACCATTCTCAAGATGGTACTATGTGTCAGTTGTGGACAAAATGAACCACATTGCCTTGTTCCCTGGGGCTTCTAAAAAGCCAAGAGCACTGAACAGCAGAGCATGAAATCAACATTTAAATGTTTTCAATACAGACTATTCATTTCTTTCTCAGAAAGAAACACCTTTTGATATTTTTCCCTCTCTAGTTGTTAAAGGAAGATGTGCACACACTGAATAACTATATTAGAAAGCAAAGAAAGGAGACTGATTTACATAGCATTTGGGCAGCTTTTGATTTGTCTGAAATTAGATGATAAACAATGGACCACGTCTCCAATGCAGCAGCTCTTGGTAATGTCAGACTTGAAAGGAACAGTCATTGCACTTTCTAGAAACAGAGAAATGCGTACTCTTTCACTCGCTATATTTCCATTTTTCCTCTGAATAATTGCTCAAAGCAAGCCCAACTTCCCCCCAACTCTAAAAAATGCAAAATAATTTAGAATATCAATAATGGATTCACTTCACAACACCGTAGCTGATGGTATATTGATTCCTAATGACGTTTTAATTCTTTGCATATTGAGCAAATTATAGAGCTGTTACAATATTCCACTGAATTTCATCTAATTTGTCATTAATGAGTTACAAATTATTTAATTGACAGCTCAGTCCTCAGTTCAAGTAGCATGGAAGCATATGTAACTTGATTTGGTATAGGCCTCCCAGAATGCAAGCTGCTTTGTGGGCAGTGTTTAGCTCAAGTCAAGTCAAGTCAAGTTTATTAATACGGTCAAGCGACCAGCCAATAAAACGATTCCAAGAATAATAATAAAATACACAATAAATACATAAGTAGCTAGTAAATACATATAACGAATATATATAAAACCTTTAAACGAATACAGGAACAATACAATATATCATTGAAACACACCAATACAACGCTAATTTGTCATCAGATCACTAACTAGGGTATAAGCTTCCTCTTTTTAAGGGCCAGAAAGCAAAATTTTGCCACAGCTAAAGATATCCTCTCTATCCGGTCTTCCAGCAAAAAAGTTAAAATCCTCAGTTCCGCAATTTTCAACTGAACATCCAAGGGTTTGAATTTGGACAACAATGGAAAAATTAACAGCTGTCTCTCCATAGCATAAAAGTTACAATGTAACAATATATGTGAGACCGACTCTATTTCAAGATTTGTACACGGGCAACATCTTTGGGAACTAGGCCAGCGCCGAAACCTTCCTTGTAACAAGTTAGATGGCAGGGCATCAAAACCTGCTCTAGAAAAAAACCATCTATAGCTGTCATATATGATGTTAGAAAGATATGGAGCGGGGGCAAAACCTGTCCAGGATTTTAAGGCTTTATATCTTAAGGGTAAGAGCGCTTCTTCCGTCTGGACCTCTATATCTATTAGGCGTTGGGTTACTATAGATTTAGCTTTTGTCAATCCAAGCTCCAAAAGACTTGCAGGATGAAGCCCGATTGATCCAAGCTTGCCTAATATTTTGGAGGACCATTCAGGATATGGATTGGCAGCTAAAAAAGATGGAATTAGGCCTGTAGGTTTCAAGTGCGTTCTTAACCAATACAAAATTGAAGCAATCCAGATTTTCGTTTCTATTTTTGTCACCCCAATCTCCTGCCTAAGAGTGTTTAGCTCAAATCAGAGGGGCAGAAATGAGCAAATATTCAAATAAGCAACAGAGTAGCATATGTTGTATGCTAATTTGCTGTTCATCCTCTAACGTCATTTATGCACTAGTAACTTCAATTTCACTGTATCTGAAGAAGTGTGTGTGCACACGAAAGGTTATACCTTGAATAAAACTTTGTTGGTCTTAAAGGTGCCGATGGTCTGAAACTTTGTTCTACTGCTTCAGACCATCATGGCTACCCACCTGAATCTATATTCAAATGAGCAATTATATTTAGACTGAGTTTAGTATACCACTGTTACATTTTACACAAGAAGCAATTAGATGTTATCTAGAGCCCTTCAAATTTGAAAAAAAAAAAGGTAAAAATTAATCACTGAGATCTGTTTTCTCTGTTTCTAAGGGCATGCCAATGTAATATTCCAAAAACTCAAAATACTAAGGAACAAATATAGCAAGCTGTGAGATACTAAAGTGTTGTTAGTAACTTTAGGTATGTAGGGCCAGATTTAGATGAAGAGAAGCCCTAGGCTACTCCACTTGTGAGGCGCCACCCAATCCCCCACCCTCATGACTAGAAGAAAATGGAAGAGTGTTATAAACAAAACTGATTGAAGCCAAGGATGATGATGGGTGTTTAAAATTCTGCAATTTACAATTTCTCCTCTAAAGGACATAAGATGTTGTTTATAACACTCTTCCATTTTCTTCTAGTCGTGAGAGTGGGGGATTGGGAGGGGCCTCACAAGTGGAGTAGCCTAGGGCCTCTCTTCATCTAAATC
>NW_015160233.1:342764-344658 GCF_001447785.1 Gekko japonicus
TTAATTTTTTTTTTTTTTAAAAAAAAAACCTTGAGTTTACAAATTATATTACCTGGGAAGTGTAAATAATATAATCATGATTACCTGACAGTGTGGCACTTTTAGAATCTACTTTATGTTGTCATTAAACAGTCAGTTTTAAAATACATATTAAGAAGTAAACTACAACCATCAAATATAATAAGACTAAAAAAAAATTTTCTAGCCTTCCTCATGGCAAAATCATCCAAAACTTCATCAAAATTTGTTTGTCTGTCACTTTCAATGTACAGAATGCTCAGCACGGACAACCTCTCTTGAGACATCGTGGCCCTTAATTCATTTTTAATTCTTTTGAGTCTTGAAAAACTTCTCTCTCCCGAGCAGTTAGTGACTATAAAGCTAAGAAATAGCCACAAGATTGCTTCCACATTAGGAAAGGCTATCTGAATTTTTTTCCTTGTATATAATTGGATAAAAGTGTGTATGAGACAGAGAGTGCTCTTCTGTAAGCCTATGGCTTTGTCTCACGTACAGGTGAAAGTGCAAAAGTTCATCAATAAGTTTCAGGTCAATATCTTCTGGGTACGCTTCCATCAACAGTTCAACACCTTGCTGAATTTCTTGCTTAGATGCTGTCAGATTAGCAAGAATGGAAAACAATTGTGCAACATCACTGTACACAGTACTTCTTTTTAAATTGACTTCAAGTGCATCTAAGGCATCAGGTGCACTTCTGTCATGTCTTTGCCATTCCCTTACTCTTTGTCTCCTTTTTTTGTAGTTAACATTTGACAAGGTGGTTTTTGCTTGTTTCTGAAGCTTATCAAAATCTTCTCTAATTTCCCTTAAAAAATCCAGAAGTGAACTGTACAAACTTGCACAAGAACTAAATAACAGGTCTGATTCTGAAGGGCTTTGCTGATCTTGTGAAAATGACCTAGCACATGGGTCCAAAAATGCAGCATAAACACAAATTCCAGTTCTTCCATTTTCTGCAAAAGATTGTTAGCTTGAAGCCTGGTCTCCCCCTTCCCATTAATGTCACAGTACGAATGACTGAGGGCATCAGTGATAGTACTGTAACTTTCTGAAACAGCTTCTGTGGCTTTTGCATGTGCGTCCCACCTAGTGTCTGACAAATATTTAGGCACTTTAGACTGAGGTGGCAAAAATGATTTTAGAGCTGCCCATCTCTTTGTGGAGGATGAAAAGAAGGTATAAATTTCATTGACAATGCCAAAACAGTTCACTGCATCAAGGCAGCAATCTACAGCTGAACAGCCCACCAGATTTAAAGAGTTCTGTGCATGGAATAACTCTTGCAATTTGGGTTTTTTTGATGATTTTTTGCTGCATACCATTGTACTTACCAGCCATGTTGGCAGCGTTGTCATAAGACCGCCCGCGGCATTTTCTCAAGTCAATTTCAAGCTTAGTAGTGAAATAGTTGAACACTAGATCAGCCATGCTTTCTCCTGAGTGGTCTTTCAGCTCAAAGAAAGTTAAATATCTCTCAGTTGGCAAACCATCTTCAGGTGATACATATCTGATAATTAAAGTCAACTGATCAGTATGTGAAATGTCAGGAGTGGAATCTACTGAAAAGCTGAAATATCCAGCCTTTCTCACATCAGCCAGAATTGCATCCTTAACTTTTTTTTTGCCATGAGTTGAATCATTTCCTCACATTTAGTTGAGGGATTGGCTGATCCAGAATGTCCATACCGATTGATATGAGCAAGTAAAAATGGATCAAATTTTGCCACTAGTTCTAAAAGACCAAGATAATTGCCATTATTTGGAGATCCAAAGTGTTCATTGTCTCCTCTGAATGGTAAGCTTCATTCTACAAGAGTGCATATTACAGCAATAATTCTCTCCATAACATGTCACCAGTACTGCTGTTCTGCTT
>NW_015160233.1:345809-352349 GCF_001447785.1 Gekko japonicus
ATTTTAACTAAACAACCTAAACTAAAGCAAACACAAGATGGACTCTATTCTGTCACATCCAACAAGCCAACCCTATAGCACAACATCATTTTCTAATCTAGACATTTTCAAAAATTTATAAACTTCCAAAATTGCCAAAAGGATTCAAAATAATTTTCTCCAAGACACATGCAATTAGGAGGCTTGAAAATTATGCAAAAACATAGGTTAATAATTAACTATAATTTTTCATCTAATCATTCCAGCAGCAGCAAACACCAGGCTTCCATCCAACAGTCAATATTAGCCATTTAAAAGAGCCACCTGCGAAAAAATGTTATACAAAATAAATAGGCTTGAAAATGATGCAAAAACATAGGTTAATAATTAACTATAATTTTTCATCTAATCATTCCAGCAGCAGCAAACACCAGGCTTCCATCCAACAGTCAATATTAGCCATTTAAAAGAGCCACCTGCGAAAAAATGTTATACAAAATAAATATGTAAAACTTTGATTAGATTCTGCAATGGCTTTAGAACAATTAATCTACTATTAATGTATGAAGCAGTATTGTTTGGATTTATTGCCATGACAATTGACACCATCAATATTTCTTTTCATATCCAAGATGTTCGAGAAAGGGGTTGCAAGTGCATGCTGCAGGCACCAACAGGGCTCTGTGAAGTGTGAAAGATAGACTTCCCTGTCTGAGAGGGGTGAGGCCAGTGCCAGTCACATGTGCTTGCTGTGTTCAAGCCAAGGAGGAGAAGAGGGAAGGAATGGAAGAAACTTGGGAGAGCTTGCTTGCCTGGTCTATCTGCTCCAGCCGGCCCCCCACTCGCATTCTCCCACGGATTAAATTGCAGCATGTATCACTACTGACCTGACCTTTGAGCTGGGGAAGGCTGTGCAGCTGGTTGTTGACTCTGGGCTGCTGGCTCTGGAGTCCTGGAATCTGTACTCTGAATAGTGGCACCAGGGACCTAGAAGGGGCAGGGCTTGTCAGTCCAACCCCTGCACAGTCTCATCAGGGCTGGCCTTAAGGCAATTGGAGCGATTTGGCCAAATTGGGCCCCGCAGGCTGCTCCTAAGGGGGCCCCTACACAAGGGCAATATAGATGGATTTTATTTATATCCCTAAGATTCTGCAGACTTTGGCTGTGAACTGAGGCCTCACAAAACATTTTCCAGTTGGGCCCCAGAGTTTTAAATTGGGCCCCACTGGCTGGCCCTGAGTCTCATAGTTGTTGGGCCTGAGTTGCCCTGCCCTCGCATGAAGTCTTGGGTTTGCAATTTTTAGAGAGGGGAGACTGCCCGCGGGGGGGGAGGGCTGTGGAGGCCCCCTAGATTTAGAGGCCCTAGGCTTCAGCCTACTTTGCCTATACATAAAGATGGCACTGTAGGTATGCCATAGTGATGTGCCCAAGCGAGCATTCAATAACTGCACAACAATCACTGACTGCACATAGATTTCACCTGAGCGTTGACTTAGTCACTGAGACCAATGCTCCTGTTGCAGTGACATCTGAGGCTGAGCACTCTAGAACTGTTGCCTCAATCCAAAACCAGCAGCATTGGGCCATAAGGAGAGAGAGGGAACCATCTAGAGAAAAACATTGTTCCACCCTTGTCAAAAGTGGCTCTTTTCTCTTTCTGCGGCTACAATAATGCTCTTCAGAGTTCTTGCCAGCAAGAGAAAACCTATAGTTTAAATATGCTATGAATATTCTGACTGCCTCTTGTGTATGACTGAGATGTACATATTTTCCTGTGTAAAAATGCAGAATAGGCATAGTGAGATTCAAAACCCTGAACTGTCATAATTCAGAAATCAGTCCCAGCAATTTCAGAGAGACTTACTTTGTAGTAGCTATGCATAGTAATTGTATTAAAAGGTCTCATATTCTGCATTGCACTGAAGCTGAATTTAACCCACATTAGAAAGATATTATTATTAGCAATACTACCCACTTGGGGCAGCAAAATGACTAGAGACAGCCCTGCCTTATAGCTAAGCAGAAGGAAATAAACATGGCTTGCCTCCCTCTATTTTCCCCTTCCCTCTGCCGCCCCACCAGCCACAGTCGGGACACTCACCTGGAGCTTCCTTCTAGAGCTCATTGTATTTCTTCCCACAACTGGCCTTACTCCTAGTTCAAATATAATACAATTTAGGAAATGGCTATATAATATTTTGACATGAAGACCAAAGGGGACTAAGAATCAAAACAATTCTAATGGTTCAAGCAAAGGGAACATCTGGTGTTTGTAAGTGGCCTAAAGATTCACAATCTTCTGTCCAATATGATAAATACAGCAATTGTTCTCTCCCAATAACAGCTAAAACTGCACAACTTAATTTTGATGCAAGTGGTGTTATGGAACTACAAGGTGTTGTAGTATCCCCTAATAATAACACAGACCATGAATGTGCCAATAAATGTGGATTTCTGTTTTCTGAAAAGGAAGATGTGCTCAGTTCCAATGAGGAAAAAAAAAGTAACAAGGAATTCTTGATCATGATGATGGGTTATAGTGATTGATAGTGAAATGAGTCTTAGTAATAGAGAGATGGTGACCAGAAATTCCACTTTGCAGAAAATGCTCTCCACTGAGCTACCTGTTTTCACAACTGGGCAATTTAAAACCTCATGGTCCCGGTCACACACAGAAGTTGCTGCGGGATACTCACGGATGCTGGGCAGGTTTTACGGGCACGATCAAACGGGCACATCTGGCAAGTGTCGCATACCTGTAGCCAACCCGTCTCGTCTGGCCAAAGATCTGGAGTTAAAAGGTACCTGTGAAAGTCCACTATCAAACACTTGCAATGGGCCGCAGACGGACTTCCTCCATCTGATCACTCCAGCGTGCTCCTCTTGCTGCGTTGAAGCACACCAGAAACACATGCCGCCGGAAACAACCCTGGTCCGCCGCCGTGACATTGGATCAGGTAGTGGTGGATTAAATTGTGGTGGCACAAATAGCCACACCTCCCACACACACACATTATCTGGCCCATGTGACCAGGGCCCATGTTTACCATTATTTACCATCACTTTATGTATAAGTGAATGGAGAAAGATATACTTGGGCACATCACAACCTGGATTACAACCTGGAAACTGTCTTGGGGGGTGGGAAGAATTCAGGAGCATAATAAATTTTGTTTGCTCACTTTCATATACAGCCACATTAAAAGAAAGACCAGGGGGCATGTAAAGATACTCATTTGACCCTAAAACACAATAGTTTGGAACTGTATCCTCCTCGACATTCTCCTCAGTAGCCAAATGCTTCTTGGGACTTTCAAGGCTCACCTCCAAGAAAAGTCCCTTCACTCCCTGGGTGTGTAGAACAAGGGGTTGTGCTAACCTTAGGTGGCTTTGGCATACCTTGGTGACAACAACATAAGTCTACTGCTATCATAGGGGCACTATCAGACCAAGTCCTGTCCAAGGAGAAGGACAGTTTTGATTGGGGAAAATAAATCTACAGATAACACATCAAAAATCAGTGTTAGATTAATTGACTTTATATGTCTGATACTGTTGTGTTCACAATTTTAGCTACATTGGTGAGGCAACATCAAAGTTGTTAAAAATAAATAAAAATAAATAAAAATAACTTTCTAAGTGGAAGATGATTTCACACAGAACAATTAAAAACTTACCACCACAATTATGATTGTGACAGTCTTGACCTAGTGTGTACATAAGGCAAGGGAAACTAGGGATCTCGGTCGTTATAATATGACATTTTAGTACGAGAAGTCATATTTGGACCATACACCATCTCAAACATATTGGTGCTTGGAGCACCCCAGTTTGTATAAATTAGCACAAGAACTGGGCTTTGGACCTCACTGGGAGGGTTCCTTATTCAAATCTCCTTTGAGATATAGGCCTGTTGGTGGTATTCCAAATAGAAGCTAGTGGCGCCAGAACCACTGTTTGGACCGGGCACCACTGTATGTCCTTGCAGGGGACAGTCTCCTGAATGTGAGACTGTTTCACTTGGGGTGGTCCCAAGATTATTTTGGGGTGCAACTGGCCCCAGTGTCTGCCTGTGTGATTATGCTGGGGGCACTCCACTTTGGAGCAGCTGGCACAACAACTGCTCTTTGGACCAGGAAACAGCACATGACCCCTAGAAGGGGAGAGTCCCATGAATGTGGGGGTGTATGATATGTGGAGGACCAAGCCTGGAACTGGGGACTGGGAATCAACTTCAACCGTGTGTTACAAAGTGATCTTTGACTACAGCAGAAGTCTATTTTCTCCTGCTTTAGTAAGAGACTGGACAAGGCTGCTTCCTACCCTTCCTATTTTCACATGACCAGAAGATTGTCTCTTTTTTCCCCCTACAGAGTATGTGGATTTGTATTAGAGAAATGGACAGAGAAGGGGATTAACCTCTCCCCTCAAATTGCTTCCTTTGCCTGCAACTGATTTTCAGGAACATTTAAAAAAACCTGAACATTTCTGATCCAGTTTAGGTGAGAACAGCAAAGCAAGTAACCAGGAGCTACTGTTGCTTATATTTCAAAGCACTGTTCCCAAGCCAATGAACAAGAAATAGAAAGACAGCCTTTTCAGTGCAGCTCTGTTTATTGGCAAGATGTACATGTGACTGCTGATCTGAAAGTATTCCTTGCATGCCACGATTTGGTGGGAAGGCATGTGATAACAGCAACCTCGCTGAAAATGGTTCTGGTTAATGCCTGATAGGAGTCCTCTCAGAAGCCCTATATGTCCTACTTTAAGTTCAATAACAAAAGAAGGCAGGATACAGATAATATATGTTGAGTCTGCTTTCTCCATTGCCTCTCATCTTAACTCTAAATCACACAGCCAGGTACCAGAGTAGCAGCAACAGCTGAATGTTTCTGAATATTCTGCATCTCAGAGTATAATAGCAAGTGTAAGCAACAGAGTATTTTTGGCTTTGGTTAATCTCTGAATTCATGTCACTAACAGCAAATTAGTATCTAGATAAGAGTTTGACCAGAAGATTGTCTCTTTTTTCCCCCTACAGAGTATGTGGACTGAGAAGGGGATTAACCTCCCCCCTCAAATTTCCTCCCCTGCCTTATCTAGATAAGAGTTTGAAGCAGGTACAGTTAATTTATTTAAAGTGTTTATAATCTGCTGTATTTTCACACACTTAAGATGGCCAACAAAACAGCAGAAGCTGCAGTACATTAAAATGAATATAGAATTAAAACACAGTGTTAAAAGCTGATACATGGGCGACTTGTGAATGGGTTGCTTGCTCCATTTTTGCTGTTCCTGGGAAGCAAGTTTTATTCCTGCTACCCCACAGAATCATACTGCTCCTGTGCACCTCAAGGGCTTCTCTGCTGTCTTTCCCAAACCTTCTTTGCTGTGTCTTTTTGGAAACTTGGGTTGGAGCTCAAGGGGGTAAGTAAATTTGGCTTCTAGTGGTCCCTCCCACATCAGTGGCATTCTCCCTGCTCCAGTCCTTCAGGAGTCATTTCCCTGCCTACCACCAAAGAACTTTTTTTTTGTAATATTATTACAGTGTTACAACAATCTATCAAGTACTCTGAATTCCCAACATTCTTTTTTTTTTTAAGTAAATCTCTAGCTCCTTTCCCTTTATATCTTTGCAACAGAAGTGGCTAGAGGCCCTTTTTTAATGAAGCTGGGACTTCAGAAAACATGAAACACTTGTTTTAATGGTATAATATTATAACAATATGTTAATGGCTTATCTTTTAAAAAGACCCCTGGTGGCAGGAGCAATGGCTACTTGCAGGAGCCTGGGCTACATAGTATTGGCAGCCACAGCAGCAATGGGGAAAGCACACAGACCCATCTCCCTGTGAAAAACTCCACAGAGTTAAAAGCCAGTACACAGTGTTAACACAGCCAAAACAGTCTACACTCCTTCAAATGTCCTCTGGAACAAAACAATTTTGTGTGCCTCCCTGAATGTGGCAAATGAAAACACCTGCCACTCCCACAGTTTGCATAGTGAGCATAAACTGCTGCCTTACATGCATAAAATATCCTCCTCTGCTGTTCTGAAGATGTAACTGAATCCACTGCCTGTGACCAGACTGTTGACAAATGGACCATATTAGGTGGGGTTACCACCAGGTTGTCTGAGGAACACAAATGGCACATAGGATCATGCCGGAGATTGGTTTGATGAAATATAAAGGTGTTTCTATGCTATTTTGTTTACACTTAGGCCATGTTTATCTTTGTTCTCCCCAGGGGTCTTTTCATAGAAAAAGAGCTGCAGGAGCTCATTAAAATATGGTATGCTTATGAGCTACTAGGCTATTAGCATATGCCATGAGCCCTGACATCACCTGGAAGTGATGTCAGACGGGGAAGCAAAAGGGGGGAGGCATCTTCAAAAGCCTCCCCTTCCCTTCCTCAGCTGGCCTGTGGAGGGGGGAACGAAGAGAGAGTTGGGCCACAGAAGGAGGAAAGAGGGAAGGAAAGAGAGAGAGTAGAGAGAAGGAAAGAGGGAAAGAAAGAGAAGGAAAGAAGGAAGAAAAGAAGGAAGGAAAGAGGGAAAGA
>NW_015160233.1:352882-367141 GCF_001447785.1 Gekko japonicus
GGGCCGGCTGCGGGGCTCTCCGGGCTTCTTCCAGCCCCAGCGCTCCTGCACGGGCCCAGGGGACCCGGCTCTGGGGCTTTCCAGGCTTCCCCCAGCCCCAGTGCTTCACCGCGGGCCCGGAGGACCCGGCGGCGGGGCTCTTCAGGCCTCCCCCTGCCCCCAGTGCTTCAGCATAGGGAGATGTGGGCGGGACGTGCCGCGCCACCATTTGCGCTGGCTCCTGGGCTGCCAGAGTGGTGCTTCAGCGCACTCAAGCCCCAAAAGACCCCTGGTTCTTCCCCTTTCTGATATGATCTAAACGGGGGACCCAGCTGCGGGGCTCTCTCTGCTTCCTCCGGCCCCAGTGCTCCAGCATGGGCCGGCTGCAGGGCTCTCTGGGCTTCTCCCGGCCCCAACCCTCCTGTACGTGCCCAGGGGACCCGACTCTGGGGTTCTCTGGGTTTTCCCCGGCCCCAGCGCTTTGGCGCAGTCCCGGAGTACATGGCGGCAGGGCTCTTCGGGCTTCCCCCAGCCCCAACGTTCCTGCATGGGCCCAGGGGACCAGGCTGCGGGGCTCTCACTGCTTCCCCCAGCCCCAGCACTCCTGCGTGGGCCCGGGGGACCCAGCTGTGGGGCTCTCTGGGCTTCACCTGGCCCCAGCACTCCTGCATAGTATCCCAGCACAGGGACCCGGCTGCAGAGCTCTCCAGGCTTCCTCCAGCCCCAGCACACCTGCACGGGGGTCCCAGCTGCAGGGCTTTCTGGGCTTCCCCCAGCCCCAGCGCTCCTGCATGGGCCCGAGGGACCAGGCTGTGGGGCTTTCTCTGCTTCGCCCGGCTCCAGCGCTCCGGCATGGACCAGCTGCGGGGCTCTCCGGCTTTTCCCGGCCTCAGCGCTGCTGCACGGGCTCGGGGGACCCGGTTCTGGGGCTCTTTGGGCTTCCCCCAACCCCAGCACTTCGGCGTGGGCCCGGAGGACCCGGCGGCGGGGCTCTTCGGGCCTCCCCCTGCCCCCAGTGCTTCAGCACGGGGAGCTGTGGCCGGGGCTTGCTACGCCACCATTTGCGCTGGCTCCTGGGCTGCCAGAGTGGTGCTCCAGCATGCTCCGGCACCAAAAGACCCCCTGTTCTTCCCCTTTCTGATATAATCTAAACTGGCAGTATGTGAGAAATAATGTTGGCATAGTGACCATATGCTGCAGTCATACATGCATAGAATAGTCTACTACTGTGCTGTACTGAAGGTGTAATTGAATCCACTACCCCAGTAAACAATTGGCATGCTTCATCCGAATTCCTTTCCACTGTAAATATATTTCAGCTGCTGTGTGTGAAGTGAATATTTTAAATTTATAACAAAAGAGCACAGACAACTTTTATCTCACAGAAACTATACAGAGAAAGAAGATGTGGGCATAATGATTTCCTAGTGATTTATTTCATCTTTGTTTTTGCCTTGCTTTTATTATGTGTAATAACCTTCTTCAGGCAACAATTGTAAGCAGTCATGCTGTCTACTGTAAATGGAAGCTATGAGCAATGCTACAGATAGCCCTGAGACTGAAGCCCGAGGTCTGGGGTCCTCTAATTAGCAAGCACTCTTGCTGAGTAGAAGGGAGGGTATGAAAAAGAGATATCCAATTTCTACTCTTCTTTGATAAACACGTAGGAATTCCTTTGGTGTAACTGGACTGAACAAACGGAGGGATTTCCAATGATGGTGAAGAAGGGTACAATTAAAATGCAGTGAGTGTAAATGTACCAGCATATAAATAAAGCATGGAGCTGCGGTGGCTCAAGTGGTTAAGACACTGAACTGCAGGCTGTGGAAGGTCGGTAGTTCAGCAGTTCAAGACCCGGGTGCCACAAGACGGAGTGAGCTCCTGTCTCTAGTTCCAGCTCCTGCCAACCTAGCAGTTCGAAAGCAAGAAATTGCAAGTAGATAAATAGGTACCACTTCGGTGGGAAGGTAACAGCGTTCCGTGCACCTTGGTGTTTAGTCATACCGGCCACATGACCACGGAAACGTCTTTGGACAGCGCTGGCTCTTTGGCTTTGAAACAGAGATGAGCACCGCAACCCTAGAGTCGGATTCGACTGGCTTTCGAGCAAGGGAACCTTTACCTTTATAAATAAAGCAGTGTCTAATTAATCTTAAGCGTGGAATTAGCAGTTTAGGTGGGATATAGAGCTCCATTGGTGCTAAACACCTGAGGTCTATGGTCCTTTAATTAGCCAAAGTGTTTTGTCAGGATTGGTCTGAGACCTTAGGGTATAAAGATTTCCCCCTTTTTTGATAATTCATATTTCTCTGGTTTTTATAGATTTATTCTTTAAGTAATATTTTATTAGGATGTTAGAAAGGCCTGTTATATAGAAGGCTTTCCTCTTGTAGGTCTGATATTGCTAGCAGACAACATAATAGGTACAGAGTTCATGATTCTGTAGTTCTTAAGGGCAAAACCTTGCAATGTCTGGGTCAGAGACAATTTTAGTCTCCTATCAGTAATGAATACTTTTGCTTGGGATATGAAGAATCCTTGCCCATTATCATTTAGGTTAAGTAAACACTTAGGTTTTACGTAGATTTGACGTTGATATATGTTTCTTTACATCTGACAAATCAGAGTCTTATTACTCAAATTACCACTGTCTTTTGTAACCAATTATGCTTTTTGAATATTGTTTTCTTGATGATGTCAGTCCATGTATAAAATATCATGTATTTCCTGAATATGTTCAGAATATGTACAAGAAGAAGAAGAAGATGATGAAGAAGAAAAAGAAGAAAGTTGCCAACTTGTGATGAGTTATTTGGTCCAATTGTTTCCCTGTTAATTGAAGCATATCTGCTGGATATGCTGAGAAGAAAGTAGTCAATTTTGGATGGACTATTTGGTCCAACTGTTTTCTTGTTAATTGAAATAAAACATAGATCTTCCTCCTCATTTGACTTCATTTTTGACATGGAGTCTAATATGTACAACAACTGCTTCTTAAATGGACAGTTCTATGTGGCCTGCTCCAGAGTGAGCTCATCAAGCAGCCTGGTGATCCTAGCACCTGAGGGCAGAACCACGAATGTGGTCTAGAGAGAGGTCCTCCAATAGAGAAAAAAATATGACTTTTTCACTTCATTGTTTACTGTTTTGTGTTTGGTTTTCTTTAGTCTGTACCATTACCATAAATGACCTGAAAAAATATTTGCAAAAAATGACAAGAAGAAACCATACATTCTATGGATACATACACTGCAACATTTTTCTAAATACATTGCAACTATTTCTGCAGTATATTAATCAACTTATATTGTTCCAACAATTAATAAAAAGATTGCCAGGGCTGAATGCATTTTCTAAATACATTGCAACACATTCTGCAGTATATTAACCAATGGACTTGCATTGTTCCAGCAATTAATTAAAAAGTTACAAGGGCTGAATGAATAACTCCTGCTTATAGGGAAGCTGATTATTATAAAAGCAGTGTAATGCTTGGCACCCAGCACCAGAAGGGCCTATGACCACACAGATCAGCAGTTTGTGGCATTTAGGCAGCAGGTAGGGCTTTGTTAGGCCTGGCTTATACCAGTAATGCACTTGATGCAGTACAGTGTGAACCTGAGAGGTACAGGAGTGGCAGTGTGGTCCATCAGGGGCAAGTTGTCGGCTTTGGCTTTTACGAGCGAAGCTCTGGGTTTTGGTGAAGTCATGGGGGAGTTTCACATACAGAAGATGCTGGAGGGATGGGCATGCAAGGCTGTATCACAGGCAGACAGGAAAGAGACCATTTTCCCCAAGGTCCTGAGGAGACTGCGGGGGCCTGGGGGGCAATCTCTACTGATGGCCATGAGGTCTGTCTTTTTCACACTGTGGCACTCATGGCCTTCTGGGGGGCATTTCGTGTTAGTGAGTTGGTGGTGGCTTCCTGTACTTATAGATCAGGAAGGGCCCTGAGACTGCAGCATGTTTGCTTTGTGGGGAGAAGTGTCTGCATCATGGTCTGGCGGTCAGAAACCAATCAATGGCTTTTTTTTAAATTAATTTTTAGTCCTGCTATCCGCCCATAGCCCTGTATTACCTGAGTCAATTTCGTTATTGATGTCATTGGCTTTTCTAATATGAACACCAGGTCATCTGCATATGCTTGCAGTTTAAATTCTTCTCCTTTTATTCGAAGTCCTTTAATTTCATCATTATTTCTCACTTGGTCTATTAATGTCTCTAAAGCGAAAATGAATAACAGAGGCAATAAGGGGCAGCCTTGTCTGGTCCCTTTTTGAATTTCAATGTCCTGCGTCATATCATTATTTACTTGTATTTTTTGCTGTTTGTTTATTGTAAATAGCCTTGATCATTGTTAGAAAATTTGTACCACAGTTCCATGTTTCCAACTTTCAGATCATAAATTCCCAGTTCACATTGTCGAAGGCTTTTTCGGCATCTAAGAATATTAGTGCCATTTCTTTATCCGAGTTTACTTCATAATACTCTAGCACATTTACTATTGTCCTATTATTGTTCTTTAAATGCCTTCTTGGAAGGAATCCTGCTTGGTCCTGGTGTATTACTTGCACTAGTACTTTCTTCATTCTTGCTGCTAGTATGGATGCAAATAATCTGTGTTCAATAAAGATATTGGTCTATAATTTTTAATTTCTGTCCCATCTGTATCTGGTTTATGAATTAAAGTTATTATTGCATGATTCCAAGTTTCTGGTGTGCTCCCTGAAATGATTATATTTTATAGAAGATTTTTCAGGATAAGTTTAATCTGTTCTTCATATCTTTGGTATATTTCTATCGGAATCCCGTCCAGTCCTGGCGATTTGTTTTTCTTCTGTCTTTTGATTGCCTCTGTGATTTCACACATTGTAATGGGTTCATTAAGTGTCTTTATTTGGTCTTCGTTGAATCCCCTTTTATTTGTCTCCTTGAGATATTGCCATACTAACTCAGTATTTCGATTGTCTTGTTGCAACCAGATGGGAAACTCCTCTAAGTGTGAGTATAATGTGGATAAAAATGACACTTATAGTGGGCCTAAAGAGCGCAGTCGTGCAAATGTTTTACTCCCTCGAGCAGCTATCAAGAAGGGAAACCAAGTGCATGCTCCTGTGTCAAACGGGGTATATTTAAAGCCTAATAATCTGGATAGACTCTCCCAGCTAGTTCTACAACCAGCCAAAAGTATGATTGACTGTATGCCCCTTTAGGGGCAGCTTACCTAACTGGTACTCTAGGTCTGTTGTTAAGGAACACTTGGAAGCTTTAATAGGAAACCATCTTGGAGTGATTGACCTAAAAGACATTGAATCTCTGACTAGTAGACACCACACTTGCAGAGTGGTTCTAACTTTTAACTCATCACATATTCCATCAGCCCTGTTACGAGATAAAAGATTCTTAAGAACAAGAGGTATTTTTCCAACTTGGGTGTATTTAAACAAAAATGTAGTTCCTCTCCTTTTATGGAAAAAAGCTCATGACCATCAGCAGCCTCAGAGCAAGATACATCCAGGGGGTGAAAATAGTAAGGTCCATGCCCAGGAACCTGCCCCCCCCTAGCAACAACATTAGTGCCAGCATCCCTAACTTGATGATAGAGGAAGAGGACATCGATGCAAATATTCAGGAGGTTTTTCCTGAGTTGCCTGAATATGAGCAACAGGAAGTTATAAACAGACTGAGTGAATTGATGGAGAGGCTGGTAAAGCTGAGGAATGGCAAACGACAAATGCCAACTTCTACCTTGGCCAGGACGGGTGTGGCTATGGATGTGGACACGGTTATGGATGTCAACGGTGATTTAACCAGCATAACTGACCAAACGCGATCTTTAGCTAAGCATACAAAGGAACCTTCTGGGCTACAGCTATCTCCTGTACAGTCAAGTGAACGAGGAACCAAAGAACTCCAGCTACCCAATTTGGGTGCAATTGTTAAAGATATTAGGAATGGTAGCGTAGTTCATGACATAGATGGAGTATTGGACCAGATAACAGGAGCTGACTGACTAGATAATGGGTCTGCACCTCTCAGTCTTAATCTCTTGTCATGGAATATAGCTGGCTGGAAGAATAAATTGGCTGACCCGACTTTTAGAAGTTTTCTAGCCAGGTTTGATGTCATCCTGCTTCAGGAAACTTGGTCACATGAGAAGGTGTCCTTAGAAGGCTTCAGATCTCATTCGTTGGAGGCTTTTAGACCGCAGCGATTCAGAAGATTCCAGGCTGGACTTACCATACTCTGGTCTACCACTTCCAATATAGAGATGTTACCTCTACAGCATTGTGGCCAAATGGCCCAGGCCTGCATGTTAAAATGGGATGAGAAATCCTTAGTAATAATCAATATATATGCCTGTATGTGTTGGTAAGAAATTTTTACTAGACCACTGGGAGGAGTTTTCCGAGTATCTTGAAGATCTTGAACAAAAATTCCCAACCTTGAATATTATCATGGCGGGCGATTTTAATGCTAGAATAGGGAAGGATGGAACAGAGAGTGTAGAGAGACTTAATCTCTCAGTGGATAATGCTATACCTCCCTGTTTTTCTGTGGGAGAGGAACCTTCAAGGGGGGAATAGTAGTAAATCCATAGGTGGGAGTGACTGGATCCACAGGCCCTCCCTCCTGTGTTGGTGTGGGCTCTGCTGTGTGTGTGTGTGCACGTGCTTTAACAGCTTGTTGCGCTAAATTCTGTGGCTGGCTTTGGAATCTGGGCCTTCTTCCAATGTTCTTTGGCAGAGTGTTTGGGGAAGTTGAACGTTTCTGCCCACCCCCACTTTGGTGAATGAGAAGCCAGGGAAGAGGTTTGTGTGTGTTGCATTGGTCAACAGTCCAATTGCCCTCCCCAATAAACCCGGCAAGGTGCTTTAAAGAGTGACTCCAGCTGCTGGAGGGAGGGGAGGGAAGAGGGCAGGGCCTGACCAACACATCTAGAATCCATTATTTGCTCCACTGCAGCCCTACCCTAGCGTTTGCTATATGGGAGAGGGATCAGCAATGGGCTCTGTGACTCAGCCAGCCCTCCATGCTCTGCCTCCTCCCCCTCCCCCAAGGGTGCATTCTTAAAGTGGCAAAGGCCGCCTTCTGCAGACCGGGATTTGCAGACTACCTAGATGGCCTCTGGAAGGCTGTCCGTCTCCCCACCACAATCTCACACTCTGGCAGTGCTCTTGTGTCCAGCCCAGTGGGGCTCCCGGCCAGCGGCTCTTGGGTTGAGGCTTGAGAATTGCATGTTCCTGAAGTTGTTTGTAGAGGTTGGGAATGTTTTGGAGCTCAGGAAGTGGCTTGATAGGCAACCCCTTCCCACCATTCTCCCCTCCAGTGGCTTTTGCTACTCAATGTTCTGTCTTTTTTATCACTCCTCCAATTATGTGAATTCCAGTGTTCTGATGCAGGAGAAGAAGGCAGGTCCCCTTGGTTTTTTATAGCCTCCAAGCCCCTGGCTAATATATTTGGGGTGGCGTCCAGCTGGCCGTCCATCAGCAGATACAGCTGAGTGTCATCAGTGTACTGGTGACAAACCAGCCCTAAACTCTGCACCAGCTAGGTTAGGGGGCACCTATAGATGTTGAATAATATGGGAGAGAAAATCACCCCTTGTGAGATGTCACATAACAATGGTTAACATGGTGAAACCCTGTCTCCAGGTGTCACCCTCTGTCCCTGACCATGGAGAAATGAGACAAGCCACTACAAGGCTGTCCCACGTATCCCCACATTGGTGATGGTTAGCTCTTTTGTGATGGTTAGTGCTTTCATTGCATAGTATTTGTAACAGACAAATAGAACCTCCATATATTGAGTATTCTTCTGAATTCTAGCTGCTGTGGGGCAAACGGCAGAAGCATGTTGTTGCTTTTATGTCCTGTATGTGGAATTTCTAGAGGCATCTGGCTGGTCATTATTATAACGAGTTTATTAGACTAGATGGACTTTAGATACAATCTAACAAGCTCCTTCTTTACATTCTTAACTACTATATCCTTTCAAGCTGGGGATGGTGGGGGACAATTTGAAAAACCTATCCAAACCTTGAAATCTTCACCTGAAACTCTCTGGGGCTTTGGTAAGGTAGTTGTCCATCTTTTTTTTTCCCTAATGGATCCTTAACCAGCTTCAACATTCAATGCATCCAAGATCATATTCAGTCTTCATCAGGACTTTTGTGGGGAGGTTTCTTCTTCTTTTGGTTGGTTAAGAGTTGTGTTTTTCTGCATATCAGGGGAGACTTCTGAGCACATAGAACCCTCTATTTTGTATTTTCCTGCTGTTGTTATTAGGACAATTCATCCCTAGTATATATAGAAATGATGGCGAATTAAACTCCTATAACATTTTGCAAGCAAATTATTTCTGTACAACAGTGCTTGTATAATATGGACCTGATATATTAGCCACTGCTATTCAGTGCCTAGAAAAAAATAATGTTAATTTAACATCACATTATATATATTTTTAAAAAGCAGTCCACTCCCACCCCTCATCACCATCTGGACTAAGAAAGCCTTCTTAAAAACAGATTATCATTTTTATATGAACATTAAGTTTATAACACAAACAGAATTTGCACAATTATTCCATATACTGTTTTTAGAAGTCTTTTCCCTGTTTAACAAGGGGTTTTGTGTTAATCACCAAGCACATGATTACCAAGAACCACACATCATTGGATACTTCGCTATTGTAAGAATTAATCTGTCTACCAAGCAATATACAACAGTCTGTGGGTCTAGCCTTAAAAGTAAAGAGGCAATACTGGGGTTAATAAACTCTGCTCATTATTTCAAAGACAGCAAAGTTCAAGGAGTAGGGGAAGAAAGTTGCATGGAAAAGGACAGGATAAGAAATGAGCTATGAGCCATTAAAATTTGTTCAGGGCATGACTGATGCTCTTGTTATGACATCGTTTTTTACTTGAAAAATAAGCCTGTATTGAATAGTTTTACAATGTGGATTTGAGTGGCTGGTAACGGAAGCAGTTCAGAGTATTTTTCTTTCTTTCAGATCTCGGTCTGTAAAACATGACATTGTTTACATGTAGGTGCTGTGCCCATGTTTGGGCATATGGGGTGGAGCCATCTTGATGGGGCAAGACTGGGTGACGGTAGCAGCACGGTCACCCTTCCCTTTCCTTCTCATCCATATGTGTTGACTTGTCCCTATATATGTTGTTTGTGCAGTGATTATTGTATATGCACTTGGTAAATGGAGTGATTCATTGGCCTTCCAAGGGATTTACTCTAAAGAATAGTGTTTTGGGGAGAACAATGCAGTACTACTAGTAAGCTTGGGCTTCACTCTGGAACAACTATATGGTTTTCTTTCCTCTATTTAAACCAGGTGTCATTTTGTAGAAAAAGAGCTAGGGGGACTCATTAGCATAACTCATTAGCATATGCCACACCCCCTGACATCACTGGAAGTGTGTCCTCCCCACAGCCGGCGGCGACCTCCAGCAAACACCAGCAGGGAGCTCCAGGCCCCACTCTCCCGCACCTCACCCGAGGGGATGGCGTCCCCCTGCGTCCCCCCCCCCAAATGACCCCTGATTTAAACTATATTTTTAGCTTCTATAATAGTAATTCTGTCATGAAAGACTAAATTTCTAAACAGCCCCTGTCTCTTTTAAGACACAGTTGTCTTTTCCTGAGGCTGTGAGGCTAGAAGATGTTCAGGTCGGACTCAAACCCTTCACCAATTCCAATTCCAATAACCTTTATTGGTATAACAATAACTTTAAAAACAAAACAGTACAAATCAAACCCTTCACATTAAGGAAAGTATCTCAGTTTAAGATTACTTAAAGTTAATGAGCTTTAAAAAAAGATGCCAACACCCATAAACCAAATATCATAGTAGTATAAGAGCATCATCTGAATTCAGATTGGGGGGGTAGTACTTGTTGAGGAATGAAGTTGGGCTGAATATTAAAGAACCCCCCTCCCAGAAACAAATTATAGATTTATGCATTCCCAGATGTTAGGTCAATTGTGGGATACATATTTAATGTAAAATTGGTCCACCAATTATTAGTAAATTTAGGTAGTTTGAAGCAAGAGGCATTTTAGTGGTTTATCATATCATAAATTACGATAATGATAATAACCGTTATTTATTTTGTTGGATAACCTTCCATGTTTTGTTATGATCTGCTTTTTAAAAACTATAATAAATTATGGAAATATAAAATAAAAATTACCCAGATATAAACTTGCCCAAGACTTTCAAAGAACTGTGTGAAATGCTTTGAGAGCTTTCTGTCAGGGTCCCAGTCAAATCACTCTCCAAACAGGCTTTCTTGAGAGAAAGTTTATTGCAGAGATTTGAGATGCTGAGTACATCAGAACATCAGAGACGCCAATGTTGGATCAGGCCAAAGGCCCATCCAGTCCAACACTCTGTGTCACACAGTGGCCAGAAATACCAGTGCCATCAGTAGGTGAACTCTTTGTCAGAAATGAAGGGGTAAAGTGGGGACCCAGGGTATAACTAAAACCTACATTCCAGTCAACATCATACAGTCACAAGTATAAGCAATCCTAAGAACCCAGACAGATGCAACGGTTCAACTAGCCCTTCAAAGTCTTATCATCTTCAAGACCATTCCCAAGAGAATACTCCCGAGGTACCGCTTGAGAAAGTGGTTACCGCTTCGCCTCCCTAAACTACAGACACACACACACGCTCCCTCCCTCCCACAGCTTCCCTCCCTCCCACCAGGAATGTCAGCGAGGGTGAGTGATAAGTGGGTGGCTAGATACATCTGCTGCAGCAGCAAAAGCGAGGGGGGATAGGGACGGGGTGCGGGTTACACTGAAGCAGGCTATTAACACTACAGGTGTAGATATCATAATAAGAGGCGAACCCGAGTCTGACACTTTCTCACCTTTAATGAATATTTATTTGCAAAGCATCCACACTATAACTAATGACAGGCCAGCCCACCCTTCATGATTTGGAATGTACTACATCTTTCAAAGGGTATTTCGGAGAATTATCAGGGGGGAAAGACTTTTTGGGAGAGTTCTGCAAATTTTACCTGCTGCCTGGCAAAACCTTTTCCTCCTTTTTGTCAGCAAGCTGCCATTCTGTTTTCTGTGACCTCTGTGTACATATCCTTACCCTGTTGCACCCGGCTTGTTTCTACTATCCTGCTTCTGTGCTGGAATGCATAAGATAACTACTGGTGGATGTGTGGGGGAGAAGATGCTGTAATGCTTGCCTATTGCTATCTCATGAGAACTGCACCTGTGTTTTGTCTGATGTTCTGCCTGGTTCCCATGGACTGGGCGCGCAACCGTTTCATTAGCCCGCCAGCGGGAATATTATTCATTGGATATGTATCTGTTTGAATTTCCTTTATTATGCTCGCCCTTTTGCAGCATGGTAAATTGGGGAAATGAAAGTAACAGAAAGGAGAGTTGGCCTGGAGTTACTATAAGCCTAGCTGAAATCTGGAAAGAATTATCTTGTAATGGTTTGGCATTTACAATTCTGGAACTTGTTCCAAAAATATTTTCCATTCCTAATTCCAAAATATAAAAGGACACAAGTCAACACTGATTTAAATGCACTTAAGCCCACTATGGCTGAAAGGTCATCTCGTAAGGTTTTTGTTTATCGTTTTCTATAAATAGAACGGATGCCTAAGGATCCCAAATGCTGGGTATTTTGTGCTGACAATGTATGTTGTTATAAAAACAGAGTCAGCTAATAAGCCATCCAAGCAAACAAAAAGTTCAGAATATATTCTGGACTTTAAACACCTGTCTAGTGAAATCAAAGCTTATAAACTGATGCAATTCTGTTAGATAAAGTGGCTAAAGTGGTGTCTGTGGCAGAAACACTTGTGCATAAATCCTACACCAGGCAGCCAATATTCATTAGCTACATCTGTGGAGTGCCATGTTTGAAAGGCAAACATAAGATGGCTCTGCCAAGGGCTCGTTTCTAGTTTCCTGCCGATCCTACTGTGATGCCTTTATTGTTAATCAGAATGCCAAAACTGTGGAGCAGCTTTTCATTTCATAATTTTTTGCTTCTAGCAGCCAAATGATTCACTTTGGCTTTCAAGCAAAATGCCCATCCAGGTTTTACAACGCAAGCTTTGGTTGCTCTTCTGGATAGCAATTCATTCTTCCCTTTTGTGTAGAAACATGGCTGACAGAATGTGATGGTGTTAGGCATCAAAGGCATGGCTGACAGAATGTGATGGTGTTAGGCGAGTGGTTAATTGTAGTCCAAAGAGTTTTTGTACTCTTCTAAAACCACTGGCATAACACCTTGACAGTCATTTCCCTTAAATAACTAGGTAGCAGTCTAACACTTTTTGGCTTTTAAAAATTATTATTTGTGAATTTGGCATATATCTGTTCATTTGATGGCTAGAATGCACTCTCCTTTGCAGTTTGAAATTGATAGTCATTCCACCCCCCACATATTATACTTTTTTGCACACAGCTTAATCCCCAAGTAGGAAAAAGTGTGCACAGTTTAATGACAGTTCTTGTGGCCCTTTCTTACATGTCCAGGGAAATGCTGATTGCCACTTTGGGGTCAGGAAGCAATTTTTCTCCAGGCCAGTTTGACCAGGGATCCTGGCGGGTTTTTTGTCATATTCTGGGCGTAGAACAGTGGTCACTATGGGTGTGGAGGGGGAGGTATCTGTGTATTTCCTGTATTGTGCAGGGGGTTGGACTAGATGACCCTTGAAATCCAACTCTATGATTCTAACTCAAACAGCCCCCCATGGCTGTTTCAGCACATGAAAGGCAAGTGGGGTAAACAAGAATATCTGGTCCCACCATGCTATGTACGTTTAAAAAATCACGTGTGTTAGCTTTTAAATGGTGGTAACATCCCTGGGTCTGACCCAAGGATTCCATTACATCTGGTTTGGCCCACAATGATACAGTTTATCAGTGTCTGGGTATCCTTGGCAATCACACTATAGTCTACTTCTGCCTGGTCAGATTATAACATATAACTTTTTTCTAACCTGCCTGTTAGACTTCTAAACCCTATCTGAAGGGGCGGCAGTTAAATCCCTCTCACACAGACCCATCTACTTCCTACTCTCCCTCACTTCTCCCTGTCAAGGTTCTGATACTACTATTGTCTGCTTTTGGCTATTGCAATAGGCAGACATTTAAAATGGGATTGGCAGATTTGGGGAATGGGCAAATCTTAGCCATCTGTCACGTTCCCCATTCTGCAACACTGAATTTTATCAGCAGTGAGAGGACAGTATTCCAGCCATGATCCTTTCCCCTAATCATAGCCCCTCTCATTGTGCCTCAACTCCATTGGACTCAAATCAGGTATGGACTGAATTTCTGAGCACCCTCCTCCTCCATCCATACAGCCTGGAACCATTGCCTCAGAACAACCTGCTTGGCTGCCTCCAAGGAGCTGTTTTAAGTGATGCATGACCCATCACATCTCCTGGCCTCTCTGAGGATTTTCTTTCTTATGAGAGGATGGGAGTTATCCCATCTGCTGGTGCAGTGCTGTCCAGCCTCTATACTTTCCCCAGCAGCTCAGGACTGCCACTGCTGATGAGCTGTTGTGTTAGTGGCACCTTCCATGGCAGCTGTACAAATTTTCAGGACCCAACAATTATTCTCACACAAAACAGCCACTAGTGGTAACTTTTAGCCATCAGCTCTTTCCCAGTTGTTTGTGTGCATCTAAATTTCCCCACCAATACCATAAATGGCTGTCACACCGGGAGTCCTCCCCTGAGGGGAGGGGTGCCTCAGCCGTGTCGACTGTTGTCCCACGGGGGAAGCCAAAGCCTCAGAATGAAGTGGAGAGAGTTGCGCCACTCTCAACGACACTTCTCGGAGTGGCACCTTACTCGGATTCTCGCTCTCTCGCTATACCAATGCTCGTCACCTCCACACACCGGGAGTCCTCCCCTGAGGGGAGGGGTGCCTCAGCCGTGTCGACTGTTGTCCCACGGGGGAAGCCAAAGCCTCAGAATGAAGTGGAGAGAGTTGCGCCACTCTCAACGACACTTCTCGGAGTGGCACCTTACTCGGATTCTCGCTCTCTCGCTATACCAATGCTCGACTCTTTCCGGTCCCATCTCCCGGTTGGGGTGGCCTGAGCGTCTTCGGGGGTGGGGTCACTTCCGGGGAATCCCGAAGCTCCCTGTCTGCATCTACGCTGGCCCGAAGGATCTCATCGGTCCCTCTTCGTTCGGGTAAGTTCCAGTTTCCCCCTCTCTCCTGCACTCTCGCCCGCCCTCCTGCTATCTGAGCTCTCGGG
>NW_015160233.1:370083-377768 GCF_001447785.1 Gekko japonicus
AATTACAGTTCTTGTGGCTCTTTCTTACATGTCCAGGGAAATGCTGATTGCCACTTTGGGGTCAGGAAGCAATTTTTCTCCAGGCCAGGTTGACCAGGGATCCTGGCTTTTTTTTTTTGATCATATTCTGGGCGTAGAACAGTGGTCACTATGGGTGTGGAGGGGGAGGTATCTGTGCATTTCCTGTATTGTGCAGGGGGTTGAACTAGATGACCCTTGAAATCCAACTCTATGATTCTAACTCAAACAGCCCCCCATGGCTGTTTCAGCATTTGAAAGGCAAGTGGGGTAAACAAGAATATCTGGTCTCACCATGCTATATACGTTTAAAAAAATCACATGTGTTAGCTTTTAAATGGTGGTAAGATCCCTGGGTCTAACCCAAGGATTCCAATACATCTGGTTTGGCCCACAATGATACAGTTTATCAGTGTCTGGGTATCCTTGGCAATCACACTATAGTCTACTTCTGCCTGAAGTCAGATTATAACATATAACTTTTTTCTAACCTGCCTGTTAGACTTCTAAACCCTATCTGAAAGAGCGGCAGTTAAATCCCTCTCACACAGACCCATCTACTTCCTACTCTCCCTCACTTCTCCCTGTCAAGGTTCTGATACTACTATTGTCTGCTTTTGGCTATTGCAATAGGCAGACATTTAAAATGGGATTGGCAGATTTGGGGAATGGGCAAATCTTAGCCATCTGTCACGTTCCCCATTCTGCAACACTGAATTTTATCAGCAGTGAGAGGACAGTATTCCATCCATGATCCTTTTCCCTAATCATAGCCCCTCTCATTGTGCCTCAACTCCATTGGACTCAAATCAGGTATGGACTGAATTTCTGAGCACCCTCCTCCTCCATCCATACAGCCTGGAACCATTGCCTCAGAACAACCTGCTTGGCTGCCTCCAAGGAGCTGTTTTAAGTGGTGCATGACCCATCCCATCTCCTGGCCTCTCTGAGGATTTTCTTTCTTATGAGAGGATGGGAGTTATCCCATCTGCTGGTGCAGTGCTGTCCAGCCTCTATACTTTCCCCAGCAGCTCAGGACTGCCACTGCTGATGAGCTGTTGTGTTAGTGGCACCTTCCATGGCAGCTGTACAAATTTTCAGGACCCAACAATTATTCTCACACAAAACAGCGGTAACTTTTAGTGGTAACTTTTAGCCATCAGCTCTTTCCCAGTTGTTTGTGTGCATCTAAATTTCCCCAGCAATACCATAAATGGCTGTCACGCCGGGAGTCCTCCCCTGAGGGGAGGGGTGCCTCAGCCGTGTCGACTGTTGTCCCACGGGGGAAGCCAAAGCCTCAGAATGAAGTGGAGAGAGTTGCGCCACTCTCAACTACACTTCTCGGAGTGGCACCTTACTCGGATTCTCGCTCTCTCGCTATACCAATGCTCGTCACCTCCGCTCTTCCTCCCCGGCTTTGTCGGCTTCCCCGAGTTTATATCCCTCCACCCGGTGAATTCCACCCCCTTTCCCTGCTTTCCTCTGATAGGGTGATATCACTGTCCCTCTTTCCGGTCCCATCTCCCGGTTGGGGTGGCCTGAGCGTCTTCGGGGGTGGGGTCACTTCCGGGGAATCCCGAAGCTCCCTGTCTGCATCTACGCTGGCCCGAAGGATCTCATCGGTCCCTCTTCGTTCGGGTAAGTTCCAGTTTCCCCATCTCTCCTGCACTCTCGCCCGCCCTCCTGCTATCTGAGCTCTCGGGACGACTGGGCTCATTTCTGCTGGGCCAACTGTATTTACCCCCTTGGAACCGCTTTTCAGGAGGTCCATGCGTTCCCGAACTTGTGAAGGCTGTGGTGTGGGGCGCGATGGCCCCATGGGCCCGCGGCGGGACAATGACCATCAGAGGCTTCAGGAAGAAATTCCTACTCACTCAAAAAATGGTTTTAAGCTGGCACTTGGACAATAAACAGGTGTGACAAAGTCAGTGGCATTCAACCCCTGCTTGGTTTTGCTGCACTGTTGTTAACAATTTCAGGGTAAACATACATGCATTTTTTAAATCTAACCATTCACCTCTTCCTACACAGCTCAAGCCTGAATCAAGGCTGCAAATACATGAGGTTTATCTTTTAAAAATGAATGGAGATTGGCAATCTTCAGTAGCAGCTAGATGAAGTGTCAGGACTCCACCCCCCCCCCCCCCCCCGGGCATTGCTGTCTTAGGTTAAGCATCTTTCTTGGCAGCAGTGAGGACAGATGGTGATCAGTGTCTTCTCCCCAATCCTTAACATATTGCTGCCACTATTGTTGCATATACAGAACAGTACAAACATGCAGATTCCTTAAAACATATGTGTTGCTGATTAAGTAGTAGTTTCAAGTATTCATAAACTGACATTATTGGGTCCGAATCTGCACAACATATTCGAAAAGCAAACTTTTCTGAAGCCTTCCATTTAAAAATTTTCTGTGTCGTATGCTTTATTTACTTTTTTTCTCTAAATTGCTCCCTGTTAATCACATACATAATTCCATGATCAGACTGATTATCTCCCCCCTCTCCATGTAGAACAGTCGTTATAGATGGTCAACAAACAGATGCTGGGGCATGATTCAGCCAGAGGGAAGCATTTTTATGTCCTATTTATTTCAGTGGGAGAGTTAAGTGTTCAGAGTTGAAACCTCACTATTGCAATAAAAGAAGATGAAAGTTTTCAACTTTCTGCCCTTGGTTTTAGATTATAGGATTTGTTCTAGGCTGTACATCCTTTAAGAACTCTGTGACAACTAATTGGCTACTGGTATCATTCAAACTACTGGATAAGTAATACTGTCCCATGCACACTTGTACTTCATTTAAATGTTTTATACTGGCTTCATGTTAATCACAAAGGTTGAAGTGCAAAAAAGAGAAAGAAAAAAAGAAAACAAAAGAAAAAAGAGTTCCCAACAAAAGTGGACATTTTATACCATATCGGTTGTATCTACACCTGCATTAGGACCCCATCCTTCCCCTTATATGTGGTGTACTTTTTTAACGAAATAGCATCAAACTTTATGGTGTTTTCCACCACTCATTTTAGTGTTCTCATAAAAGTTGGTTTCCCACTATACCTGTAAAAGTCGTAATTTGCCACAGGCTGAGTGGTGTTATTTGTACCATTATTTTAGGTTTACCATGATTTCTTATGAGCCATTGGGCAGATTTACTCCCCAAAGTGATTCCCTGTGGATTGGAGGGGAACAGGACTGACTTATGTGTTGAGAGCTTGCTAGAGGGACTAAACTTGTTTTTTTCTCATCAGATCCTATTTCACCCAAATTGCACATTTCAAGGCTAATAAATTTTAAAAAGAATGCCAGTTACACTAAAGCAACCCATTCTACCATCCTTAACAATCTCAGTAAACAGACAAAATACCATTTTACAGACATGAGGTGTCACCACAATTAGCAGTCATCCTTTCATTCTGAATGTATCACTGTTACTGAAAGATCTATGGATATGAAATATACATGAGGCATCCTCTTTTGATGCTGGTGATAAATGAAAATCCAGAATCATTCAGACTATGATGCCTTACCTTGATACTCATTTGAGAATAAATCATTTTATCTGATGAAACAACTCTTAGAAATATTAATTAAGCCTTTCTGCTAGACCTGGCAGTTTCAGAATTAATTTTAAGAATTTTTGTTGTTCAGTCGCATAGTCGAGTCCGACTCTTTGCGACCCCATGGACCAGATTATGCCAGGCCTTCCTGTCTTCCACCATCCTCTGAAGTTGGTTCAATTTCATGTTTGTTGCATCTAATTTTAAGAATTAACTAATTTCAATATCAAATATATACTTCTTTATATCCAGATTAATTTAGAATTTATTGTCTGTATGCCACAATGTGCTGGCATTTGTCTTAGTTGAGCTTGAGAGAATGTAATCTTGGTATGGGTATTTATTTTTCTTCAGTTCATGAAGCATTTCCCTATGGCAAAAGAAGCCTTACTTGAGGTTCAATAACAATAAAGCTTCCAAAGAGTTGTTCGAAGACTCTCTTCTGGACCCTAGCCATGTGATATCTATAAAGAGCTTTAGCATCTTCCTTTAACTTGCTACAGACAGACTCTAACAGTATTTATGAAAACACACTGGAGACTAAATCTTCATCCTAATTCAAAAACCTGAATGAAATTTGGGAAATTCAATTAAGGTTTCTATAGTAGCATTCAATTAAGGTTTCTATGGTAGCATGATATGATGGTGATGTGGTCAATGTGAAGCTTCTAATATACTCTTCATCCTAATGTACTCTTCATTCTGCTTGACACAGCCTATAAAAATGAAATACAAAATATTAAAGTCTGGTGCTTCCTTAGCAGGATTGACTTTGCAGCAATTTAGGCAGTATTTTCTTAATTTCATGTGCAAGCAACGAACTCATAGAGGTGATGAGATTTACACAAGAATACACCATTTATGAATGGTGCCTGTTGACATAGTAGTTATTCTTCTGGTATTAGTGGTAGTTCACTGTATAAAGATATGGCTTTAATCTAGGACTGCAGTTGTGGCAATGAAACAACACTAATGGTAACTGAATTTCAGGGGTGCCAAACAGATAGCTCCTCCTATCTTTCTACCCACATGGTTCAATTAGACCATATGGTTACATATTATACTAACAACATTCTCACTACTGTGTTTCCTTTCCTTTCCTTTTTTCCCCCTTTTATCCAATAAAAACTCTACAATGCAGTGAATAGTTGTTAATCACTTATCACCCAATAGATAAAAGGAGTAAAAAAAACCCCTGCAACTGCTAAAGTTCTTTTTTGTTCCCCGTCAGGAAGTAAAAAGGTAATGAGGTCATCAGAATATATGTCAGAATGAGCTTGCAAACATGGTGAAGTATAGCGCCTGCTGAGATTAGCATACGGAAGGATATTTATTTATTTATTTATTTTTGACATTTTTACCCCGCCCTCCCCTCAAGTGGGCTCAGGGCAGCTTGCAAGGGGCAGAGCCCACGTAAAACATAATAAAAGCAATAAAACCATTAGATAACACAGATAAAAGTAAAGTGCTCCATGAAAACATGATGGTCCCCGAATAAATCTCATGATGGTAACAGTCAGTTCTTTGGAGGTGATCTTGTCCTGTAGTTGGTCCCAAGTACGTCCGGTGGTACCAGTGCCATGTGGTGTTGTAGAAGATCTTCCTGGGGCCATCCCTAGCCCTGTTGTTATCCACATAATTGGTGGTGGTGGCAGTGGCAGCCCCTATGTGAAAGCCTTGCAGAAGAGCTCCGTCTTGCAGGCCCTGCAGAAATGCATAAGGTCCCTCAGGGCCCTGATCTTCTCCGGGAGCTCATTCCACCAGGTAGGGGCTGCCACCGAGAAGGATCTGGCCCTGGTTGCAGCGAGCCTTGCCTCCCAGGGGCCTGGAATCACCAGGCGATGTTGTGTCCCCGACCGAAGTGCTCTTGGGGGTATATGTGGGGAAAGGCGGTCCCTCAGGTAAGTCAGACCCTGGCCATGTAGGGCTTTAAAGGCAAGTGCTTTAAAGGCAAGTGGAATAAAAAGGAACCGGGGGGGGGGGTTGAAATCATTCCTTTTCTTTCCACTGAAGAGAGGTGATGATTTCATTCATTGTCACTGTTCAGTCAAGCCCCCAGGCTGCATGCCTGTTTCTCCTTGCAGATCCTGAGATCCTGGGAATGATCCTTCTAGGGGTCAGAAGTGGCTATAGGAATGTAGAAGAACAAGGGGAAAATCTACATGCCTTCTGAGCAGTGATGACTAGATACAAGACAGTGACTATGTTCCCCACATGGACACCAAGGCAAACATGTGGTGTGGAATCTTGTTATTTGTTTGTTTATAGCCTACCTTTTTCACTGAGATTCAAGGCAGATTATGCAGTATAAGTCAATACATTCAACAGGACGGGGCATCCAATAAACAGTGAAATAGGGTTTGGATTACAGATATCTGAAAACCAAAAGATCTAAACCAGAAATGAAACAAAGCATAAGCATTAAAATGTCATGTTAAATGATGCAGGAATCACATAGAAGCATCATATTTACAGCAATAGAGAATACATACTGTACAGAGTGTTAAAGTCCACAGCTCCTATCCCTTACCAAAGCATCTTCCTGAACTATTTTATTATGGCATAACCTTATTACCTGTGTAAAGAAGCCCTCCTGAATAATTTGGGTTTGTGTAAATTGTGGAAAGCCAGGAGAGTGGTAGCCTTTCCGACCTTATTAAGCAGGTCATTCCATAAGGTGTGGGCCACAACAGAGAATGCACTTCTATGGGCAGTTTTTGATCCTGCCCATTTTCAGCAAAGCTATCATGGCAGAGATAGGAAGAGAAAGGGTTGCCTCTGAAGACCAGCTATCTTCAGTGTGGGAGTTGTCTTCAGATGTTCCACAGGGAGCAATCTTGCCCCCCCCCCCGTTATTAAACCTCTATGCACTTTAGGACAAATCATTCATGGCTTTGAAACTGGATGTCATCAAAATACTGATGACACCCAGCTCTATATCTCTCTTTCCAAATACTTTAGCAATACAGTAGAGGCCTTGAGCCACTGCCTAGCTGCTGTGGTCAAATGGCAGAAAGTGAACAAATTTAAACTGCACCCAGACAGAATTGATGCTGGCCGGGAAGGCAGAGACCTTGAAGGACATTGTGTTTCCCATTTTAGATGGGGTTCAGCTGACCCTAGGTAAATGTCAGGGTAAAAAGAAATGTTCTGGAGTAGAGAAGATACGAGGTGAGCTTCCATGACCAAACTTGAAATGGTGGGTTCACAGTAAATACATGTGTATCTTTTAACAGAAGTAGTTTCAGTAAATTCCATGGCAGTTCCACATGAATTCCTCCAAAGGGTTAAGTTGTGATGGAGACAGCTGTGGTTTAAATCTCTAGCCATAATAATAATAATAACGGCATATTCCATATCTTTTAACAGAAGTAGTTTCAGTAAATTCCATGGCAGTTCCACATGAATTCCTCCAAAGGGTTAAGTTGTGATGGAGACAGCTGTGGTTTAAATCTCTAGCCATAATAATAATAATAACAATAATAATAATAATAATAATAACAACAACAACAACAACAATAACAACAAAAATGGCTGATTGAAGGTTACCCTCTAGAAGAGACTGTTTGTTTGCGAACTTGCGCACCGCAGGGAGACCAAGAACCAGTTCAACACCAACTAGGCTAACACCAATCCCCAAGATGTCAAAAGAGAGGGAGAAGGACAAGAAGGAGATTTATGCTGCCATGGAAGCAATGGAGAAAAGGATGCTGGAGGCAATACAGGCCATGGGAGAACAAAGTGAAAAAAGGATGGGGGAACAGATTGAAAAGCAACTGGAGGCACAAATGGCAAAGCAGACGCAGATTCATCTGAAACAACTTGAAGAAGTTCAGGAGAAGAACATAACTGCAATAAAAGATTTTGTCACTACAGAGATAACTTCAATCAAGCAAGAAATAGAAGGAGTCAAAAAGGAGATACAGGCTAATGCAACCAAAACTACCGAAGTGGAAGAGAAGATGCAACAAGTGGAAGAAAAACAAGATTCTTTGACCCAGCAATTTAGAAGATCAGAAACAATGATGGAGTTCAGAAGGATGCAAACCCATCTCAGATTTAGAGGAATCAAAGAGAAAGAGAATGAAGACATAAGAGAGGAAATGATA
>NW_015160233.1:377947-378089 GCF_001447785.1 Gekko japonicus
CTGTACCTTTTGAAATGGAAGGAGATAAAATTATGGTGATGAGAGAACTCCCACGAGTAATATTGCAAGACAGAAAAAGGTACAAACCCTTGGTTGACAAATTGAAGACCTTGAATATTAGGTACAGATGGGAAATTCCACA
>NW_015160233.1:378252-378400 GCF_001447785.1 Gekko japonicus
CAAATTGTTATCATGGAATGTAAATGGACTAAATTCACCAAATAAGAGGCGAAGAATCAATCATTGGATACAAAAACAAAATTGTAACATGATATGCTTGCAAGAAACTCATATCAAAAATCAGGATGCTAAACTTTTAAAGAATGTT
>NW_015160233.1:380593-380838 GCF_001447785.1 Gekko japonicus
CTTGACTCCATTTGAAGGTGAGATTTGTTTTGGAGGGGTATGCCGCTGCTGGTGTGCTCCTTCTGCTGCTGGCTGCTGCCTACCTGGGAAGACCGTCGCCTTGTTCAGTGCCAGGACTGGCTATTTAAAATGTTATTTCAAGATTTGATGTGTTTTTGCCTCAGGGAATTGTACTGGGGTGGGGCTTTGTTTTACGTACAGCCAATTTGGTGTAGTGGTTAAGTGCGCAGACTCTAATCTGGGGG
>NW_015160233.1:381228-384858 GCF_001447785.1 Gekko japonicus
AGGGTGTCTGTTGTGGGGAGGAGAAGGGAAAGGAGTCTGTAAGCTGCTCTGAGACTCCAAGTGAAGGGCGGGGTATAAATCCAATCATCATCATCATCTCCCCCTCCTCCTCTTCTTCTTCCTGGTCTTTTAAATTTTTTTCTTGGTTTTGTTCTGTGCTTTTTTTTAAAGGGTTTAAAAGGCTTGTGATATTTTCTTACGTTCTTTTGGATTGTTTTAGAATTTTTAACTGCTTTGTATTTTAATTTTTTTTAAGGTTTGTGCTGGGAGGGGTGTGTGTGTCCCAATTTGGATTCTCTGGTTTGAGATTGGTTGTGTTGTACTTGTCATATTGTCCTGCGGTTCTGCTGGGATTTTCTGCTTTGATGTTGATTCCCTTGAACTTGTTGGTTCTACACCGCCGTGAGCCAGCTTGTGCCGGCAAGGCGGGATACAAATTGAAAAAACAATAATAATAATAATAACAATAACAATAACAACTATTATTATTATTATCATTGTTATTTTTAAAAGATTAATACTCTTGCAGCAACATATTTCATATCAATTGCTTTCATAATGTGTTGACTAGCTGCTCTCTACAGGGATGTCTGGGTAGTTTTTAAAAGTATTACTGTGAAATAGATATTGGTAGGAGATTTCCTCTTAATGCATCCTTAATCCCCAATACTGTGTGATTTTATACTTATTTTCAATATTTGGATTAAATTGTAAAGAGAAAAAACCCCAGTATTATTGCATATATGCAACAGAGCTTGTAACATTATTATTTTCAATAGGGAATGTATATGACTGTCTGGGACAGCTATTTATAAAGGTAGTGGCCCTAAAATTTATCAGGACATACTCCTCCCTCTAATCAAGTGAATTAGACCAAGGGGGTCAATTTTACAGACCCCCAAAGTATTTATTTATTTATTTTACAGTACCCCGAATTATTTATTTATTTATTTGATTTTTACCCTGCCCTCCCCACCGAGGCAGGCTCAGGGCGGCTTCCATAAGAAAGCAATAGATAAATCAACAGTATAGATATCCATATAAAATACACAACATAGTTATTAAAACCAATTAACATAGCAATGGTGGTAAAGCTGTGATAAAGTGCATATGAAAACATACATTCAGCGGTGGGATCCACTATTGGCAGGCCCAGGCTAGAAATGGTGTTCGCACAGGGCATAGATGATGAAAATTACCTAAATGCCTTGCAGAAGAGCTCCATTTTCATGGCCCTGCGGAACTGTGAAAGGCCCTGCAGGATCCTGGTCTCTTCCAGGAGCTCATTTTACCAAGTTGGAGCTGCTACAGAAAAGGCCCTGGTCCTGGTCAATACTAGCCTGGCATCCCTAGGGCCAGGAAGGGCCAGGCGATTTTGTGACCCTGACCATAGTGCTCTCTGGGGAACATGTGGGGAAAGGTGGTTCCTCAGGTAGGTAGGTCCCTGACCATAAAGGGTTTTAAAGGTCAAGACCAGCACCTTGAAGCGAATTTGGTATGCTATAGGTAGCCAGTGCAGTGCTTTCAGCACAAGTTGGATATGCTCCCGCATGGGGAGTCCCATCAACAGCCTGGCCACTGCATTCTGCACCAGCTGAAACTTCCGGATTTGGGTCAAGGGCAGTCCCATGTAGAGAACGTTTCAGTAGTCTAATCTCGAGGTGACCATAGCACTGTCGCCAAGTCATTGCATTCGAGGAAGGGAACCAACTGCCTTATCAGCCGAAGTTGGTAAACGGCTGACTTAGAAGGGGCTGCTACCTGGGCCTCCATCATTAGAGAGGCATCCAGGAGCACTCCCAAGCTCCTTACCTTTGATGCTGGCATCAGTGGTCTCCATGCCGTGGCCTGGTCGGAAGCCGGACTGGTAGCGGTCTAATATGGAAGTGTCATTCAAGAAACTCTTCAGCTGAGTTTCCACTGCCCTCTCAATTAGTTAGCCCAAGTAGGACAAATTGGAAACCGGCCTATAGATAGTCAATTTGGCCAGATCCTGAGATGGTTTTTTTAGGAGAGGGTGTACCACTGCTTCCTTGAGTGCCCCAGGGAACAGTCCCTCAAGGAGGCACTTGTTGATAATATCCCTTAGGGGACCTCATAGCCCATTTCAACTTGCTTTAACTAGTCAGGATGGGCACGGATCGAGGCTGCAAATGGTAGGCCGTACAGCTGTGAGTAACTTGTCGACTTCCTCTAGGCTGAGTGGGCTGAAATGATCCAAAACCTGACTAGAAAATGTACTTGGAGCCTTGAGTTCACTTACTGTCTCAACTGTGGCAGGGAGGTCGTGGTGAAGCAACAAGACTTTATCTGAGAAATAGCTCACAGATGCCTCACAACCAATATCCAATTCCTTAATATTTGGTCTGCTCTGTGGCAGGGTTGTTATAGACCGAATTGTTCTAAATAATTGGGCTGGGTGTGAGCTCGCACACACAATCGTGGCTGCACAGTACTCTCTTTTAGCAACTTTGACTGCCATTTCATAGGATCTCATAAACATCTTATAAGATGCTCTTATGGCCTCATCACATCCACACCACCACCGTCTCTCTAGCTGTCTAAGCCTTCACTTCATCAGCCACAGCTCCTGAGTAAACCATGGAGCTAGCCTAGAGCGAGGACGCAGAGGGCACCAGGGAATGATCTCATCAATGGCAACCGAGAGTCAGCTATACACCAGGGGGGCATCGGATCCCTAAGGGCCATCTGAAGCCGCATTGGGTCCATTTGGCTTTGCGGGCAAGCTAAAATCCATTAACCACCCAAATACGGTCAGGGTGGGACATTCACATGGGTCTTTGGGGCATGGTGGTCCGACCATGGTACTGCCATGGCAGTAATACGGTCCACTGTAACCTGGGCCATGAAGATCAGATCGAGCATGTGTCCCACCTGGTGAGTGGGGGCTGTTACATATTGGGTGAGTCCTAGTGTCGCCATGGACAACACCAGGTCCATCACCTGTGCAGAGGACGGGTCATAAGCATGGACATTGAAGTCACCCAGGACTATCAGTCTAGGGTGCTCCAATGCCCAGCCAGCCACGGCCTCCACCAGGGATGACAGACCATTGGACAGTGTGTTGGGTGGTTGGTACACCAGCCAGATAGCCAAACTCTCCCTGGCTTCCCACACCAGACCAGTGCACTCTATCCCCATGAGCTTCAGCAGCGGGAGTGCCCTGAAGGAGTAAGCCTCCCAGACAAACAGAGCTACTCCTCCCCTCTGCCCCTTAGTCTGAGATTGGTGGAGGACTGAGAAACCGGGAGGAGCCATCTGAGTAAGAGGGAAAACCACATCATGCCCCACCACTGTCTCGGTCAAGTAAGCCTTATCAAAACCACCCTAACGCATGCCACATCCGCCTCCTGCTCCAGCAAGAAGTCACGAAGGACTGTGGTCTTATTATTTATTAGCCTGATAACCGTGCTTCACTACGGTATTTAAGTTCCATAAATCCAGTTATAGTACTGATGATGTGAAGTTTGAAGTGTAACATTTGTTGTAGGAATTCTAGTGGAGAAGATTGTAGTGTAAAAAATGAAGTGAGACATATGTACTTTTTCTCTCTCTACTGAAGGACCTCTCTGTAAACCACATTGGTGGTTCTGCCCTTAGGTGCTAGGA
>NW_015160233.1:385193-389918 GCF_001447785.1 Gekko japonicus
CAGGAGGCGCGCGTTTGAGCGATCCCTGGTGGCTGAGAAGGAGTACATCGAAGGTTGCCATAAAGAGAAGAAAGGGGCGTGCACAGATGCCGAGCACCAGCTCAGCGGAGCCGGAAAGGACGTTGCCGGGCCGGAAGCAGGCGAAGCGGCGCGCCTTAGGAGAAGATCGCCACCACCGAACGCCGGAGAAGAAACGCCAGAGAAGAAACACCCCCGCTGAGTCCAGAGACCCGACCAAGCCAAGCCGGCGGAGAAACATCAACAATAGCCACCACAGAGTGGGTGCCGGTAGGCTGTCCCATCCCCCTTACATACACTGTGGCCCTAGTTAGGGATAAATGGTGATTAGCACCAGAAAAATCTGTAAGCCGCTCAGAGACCCTAACCATGGGATTAGAGCAGGATATCAAGCCGAATGTTAAATAAATAAATAAATTAAACTGCCTGTTAGGTGTAGGAGGGGGGGAGTGTGTTGGAAGCCATCCCATCTCTTCTCCTCCACCTGGCAGGCAGCTTCCTGTCCAGTGTAGGAGGGGGAGGGGAGAGGAGTATTAGAAGTCACTACGGAGGTGGGGCTGCACCTGACAGACAACTGCCTGTTAGGTGTAGGAGGTGGGGGGAGTGTGTCGGAAGCCATCAGAGAGGCTGGGCCAGTAGCTTTGCTTCACCTCACAGGTGGTTCTTGGCAACTCCTGATTTCTTCAACTGTCATTAGCTCTCTGCAGTCACTTGTAACTGTTGGGTTTTACCTCAGAACACTGAGCTCTGCATCTGACCAATCAGAGACTGGGGGGGTGCAGAGAGGCAGCTCCCTCGCAGCCACATAGAAATCAGTGGGGGAGCACATTTCCCCCCTTTTGACCCACTTAGGGGTCCAATTTCTAAAAATCCCTTCTTAGCTAGCACCTATGCCACAGTGGGAGTGCTCTGCCCGAATTTGGTGTCTCTAGGTCCAGCGATTTGGCCAGAGCGTTGATTTTATAGTGAGGGGACTTTCTTTTATATATATAGATGGAACTGGCATTGCACAAAACCAATGTCAGAGAGGGGTCATTAATCCTAGTCCCACAACCTACTTCCTTTGGGATGGGACGCAGGCTGGAAGGTGGCCCAGCTCCTCTACTTCTCAGCCCCCTTCCCTTCCCTTCCTGCCCGGTGCCACTGCTATACTTTCCCCTCCCTAGGAGCACTGGTATCCCTTGCTCCGTCATTGCCAGGCACTAGTGGTCTTCGCTACCCTGAGCCTCAGACCAGCTAATAGCTGACTGATGGGTGGTATAGCCTAGTGTGGTGCTACTAGTGGCAGTACACAATTCTCTTAGTGCTGTTAACCTTAATAAACCTAATCTACATCCTGACCTGGGTAGCCCAGGGTAGCGCAATCTTGTCAGATCTCAGAAGCTATGCAGGTTCGGCCTTGGCTAATACTTAGATAGGAGACCTCCAAGGAATACCAGAGTTGTGATGTTGAGGCAGGCAATGGCATCTGTTGCCTTGAAAATGCTATGAGGTCACCATAAATCAGCTGTGACTTGACGGCAAACACAATAACAAAAAAAGTAGGTGCCTTTTGGCACAGACTCAGGTATCTCCACTGATTCCTAAAATGGTGATCAAGCAGAAGCCTAGCAAAGAGCTCCAGATGGTCATGGCATTTAAAAAAAATTGATATAATGGGAGCCAAGAATGCCAGTTGCTTTCATCGGCACCATTGACATACATCACAGTGTGCAAAAGTTGCAATAAAAATATGTAACAGGTTATAAGAAACCCACCCTGGGTAAGGAATGACATTCTCCAAAGTGGAATGATGGTCCCTCGGAGTAGAATAACAGTCCCTGAGCCCAGCAAAAATGCTCTTTTATTGGGATGACATCCCACCAGATCAGTGCTCTGGGGGCACTGGAATCAGTGCTCTGGGGGCTATCATTCCACTGCCAGAGACGCTCCCATGGTTTCCACTCTGGGGGGCTGTCGGGGCTGTCAGTCCAGTCCTTAAGCACAGATTCCAGTCCCGGGGCTGCCATTCCACTCTGGTGGGATTTCATTCCAGTCCCATAATACTGATTCCATACTCATTTTATTTGGGGTGCTGTTATTCCAGTCCCAAAACATTTAATCTGGGCCCAGGGACCGTCATTCCATTCTGGAGGCCCAAGGAAGATTTCTTGCAATCCATTACACATTTTCATAGCAAGTTTTGTGTGTTGTAATATATTTCAATGGAGCCTATGCAAGTCAGTTGGAATTCCTGGCTCCCATTATATTCTATGTACCTTCAGGCAACTCCCTTGTTCCCAATGGACATTCCTGTCATTTGTTTTAGTATGTTCTGCCATTATGCCTCTTGGGGGACTTCTCAGGGGCTATAGTGGCTGTTTTTCAACCAAATGACACTGAAATTACAGCCAAGTGAGTGCTGCCTATAAAGAACCAAGTTTCAAGTGAATTGACCAAGGAGACAAATTCCACAGGCTCCTGAACAAACTGCCTCTGCAATCTGTTTACCCAGCCATAGAAGAACAAAAGGGATCCACCCCACCCCCACCCCAAAGGAGAGAGGAAAAGAGAACCGTGGCTTTCTGTGGCTTGTTTCCAAGCATTCTGTGCTTCTTCCTTGTGAGAATCCGATTGGAAGGAAGAAATGCCATTTCTCGGGACTCAAGGAAAAACATGAGCACATAACTGTAGCTAGCTAACAGCACCTGAATTGAAAGACACCATTAATTCCTTTGAGTGGTTTCATTCCACTAAGAATCCCAGATTCCTGGTACTATTTTTCAAGACCACCTCTTCCCCTATGTGCCTTGTAGAGCATTGGCTCTGCCAAGCAATATCTGCTGGTAGTTCCCAGCCTGAAAGATGTCTGGTTAGCCTTGACCAGGGCCTGGCTCTGGTCTGGTGGAACATGCTCCCACTGGAGATCAGGGCCCTGCAGGATTTAATGCAATTCCACAGAGCCTGTAAAATGGAGCTGTTCTGCCAGGCCTTTGGTTGAGGCAGCAGAAATCTAGACACTCTGCCCCCCCCCGGCTATACTGCCCAAGTGAACGTCTCTTTCCAGAGATCACCATGGCACCTGCTGAGTGGGTCCTTGTCTTTGTCAGCATATGCTCGCTACCGGAGGCACCCTTGGTTACTGGAAATTGTAATTTTCTGCCATTTGTTGCTGTTTTTAGGAATTTTAACTTTGTATAAAGTTGTACTTAATTTGGATTTATTACTATGTTTGTATTTTAACTGTTATGACCCACCCTGAGCCCGCTTGTGCGGATGGTGGGATATAAATCTAATAAAGTGGTGGTGGTGGTGGTAATCTGGGAAATCACAGTAATGACTGAAACAGTTATTTCCTTGCGTATTTTCAGCTCAAAAATTTAGCTATGTACACGCCTAGACCTACAGAGAAAATGGAAGCTTTGTAGGGAGGACTGTATTGTTTTACGTCTCTGCTGAGCTCCCTCTCCTCTCCAAATTTCACTCTCTTTTTTTAGTGAATAGACAAAAACAAAGTTTTATTGAAGCATAGACATTGCTATGTAGTATAAAACATAGTATAGAAAAGCTTCACAGAAAATTGCAAGGAGTTCTGGATGACTGCATGTTCATTGAAGGGAAAATTGCACCCTATTGTTATGCATTAAATTAAATGAGAACCAAAATTGGGCTCTCAGCTTCCCAGCGCCACCGCTGGATTCTGGGGGCTGCTTTGCCACCCCGGAGGAAGCCGGGGCAGCAACTGTCAAGCTGTGACACCAGCATCTTGATGCGGCGGCGGCGGAGCCGGCCATGTCAAACAGCCAGGCACCACTCCTGCTCAATGACAGTTACTCTGCATGTTTGGGCCAGCAGCAGCTCTGAACACACAGGGAGACTAAGCCGGGGCCTGGAGCGGCAGTTTTCGCTTGGCGCAGCAGCGGCAGCCCCTTAGGAAGTATCGTGGAGGCAGAGAGCCTAGGGAGGCGCAGCGGGCACTTTCTGAGAAGAGACAAAGTGGCGGCGGCCCGGGGCAATTCTTCTACGGCATTGGAAGCCATGGCTGCAGGGCTCCAAGCTAGGGTTGCCAAATGGGGCCGGGGGGCAGGAAACCCCACCCCTGCATGCGCGTCACCCGGATGTGATGTCGCACACTGGGGGCGGGCCACAGCCATTTGAGGGGAAAACATAGAGTTTTCCCCTCAAATGGCTGGGGCCCCACCCCCAGCATGCGACATCACATCCGGGTGGCGCGCACACCCTGGACGCCGGCCGGGAGTCCCCTGCTCCCGGCCAAAAACAATTTGGCAACCCTACTCCAAGCGGAGGCCAGAAGGCAGCAGTGCATTAGGGCTATCTGAGTGGCCTGGTTACTGGGGCAGCAGCCTGATTCCCAGGCCCGCAGCATTATATATATCATTTTTTAAAAAATCCAAACAGACAGGCACAGTTCTGGGGGCTAGGGAAGCCTTGCTGGGGCCCCAGGCAGTGGGTGGCTCCAGTGGATAATGCTGCAGTGAGTAAGGCTGCAGTGGCCTACCCCTCCCAACCAACCCACCACCTTCTGAAAAGAGGAGGAGTGGAAAAGGCAGCAGAGTGTCCAAGCCCATAGAAGGATTCTTGGGTTAATAGTGGCTCGGGGCCCTGTTAGAGGGTTTAAGTAGTAACTCGTGATATAGCAGGTCTGAGACTTAATGGTCCTATTTGGTTTAAATTTCGCAGCTGTTTCAGTGGGGTCAGTTAATGGCG
>NW_015160233.1:390404-393748 GCF_001447785.1 Gekko japonicus
GCAGCAGACATCTAGCCACTCTGCCCCCCCCCGGCTATACTGCCCAAGTGAACGTCTCTTTCCAGAGATCACCATGGCACCTGCTGAGTGGGTCCTTGTCTTTGTCGGCATATGCTCACTACCGGAGGCACCCTTGGTTACTGGAAATTGTAATTTTCTGCCATTTGTTGCTGTTTTTAGGAATTATAACTTTGTATGAAGTTGTACTTAATTTGGATTTATTACTATGTTTGTATTTTAACTGTTATGACCCACCCTGAGCCCGCTTGTGCGGATGGTGGGATATAAATCTAATAAAGTGGTGGTGGTGGTGGTAATCTGGGAAATCACAGTAATGACTGAAACAGTTATTTCCTTGCGTATTTTCAGCTCAAAAATTTAGCTATGTACACGCCTAGACCTACAGAGAAAATGGAAGCTTTGTAGGGAGGACTGTATTGTTTTACGTCTCTGCTGAGCTCCCTCTCCTCTCCAAATTTCACTCTCTTTTTTTAGTGAATAGACAAAAACAAAGTTTTATTGAAGCATAGACATTGCTATGTAGTATAAAACATAGTATAGAAAAGCTTCACAGAAAATTGCAAGGAGTTCTGGATGACTGCATGTTCATTGAAGGGAAAATTGCACCCTATTGTTATGCATTAAATTAAATGAGAACCAAAATTGGGCTCTCAGCTTCCCAGCGCCACCGCTGGATTCTGGGGGCTGCTTTGCCACCCCGGAGGAAGCCGGGGCAGCAACTGTCAAGCTGTGACACCAGCATCTTGATGCGGCGGCGGCGGAGCCGGCCATGTCAAACAGCCAGGCACCACTCCTGCTCAATGACAGTTACTCTGCATGTTTGGGCCAGCAGCAGCTCTGAACACACAGGGAGACTAAGCCGGGGCCTGGAGCGGCAGTTTTCGCTTGGCGCAGCAGCGGCAGCCCCTTAGGAAGTATCGTGGAGGCAGAGAGCCTAGGGAGGCGCAGCGGGCACTTTCTGAGAAGAGACAAAGTGGCGGCGGCCCGGGGCAATTCTTCTACGGCATTGGAAGCCATGGCGGCAGGGCTCCAAGCTAGGGTTGCCAAATGGGGCCGGGGGGCAGGAAACCCCACCCCTGCATGCGCGTCACCCGGATGTGATGTCGCACACTGGGGGCGGGCCACAGCCATTTGAGGGGAAAACATAGAGTTTTCCCCTCAAATGGCTGGGGCCCCACCCCCAGCATGCGACATCACATCCGGGTGGCGCGCACACCCTGGACGCCGGCCGGGAGTCCCCTGCTCCCGGCCAAAAACAATTTGGCAACCCTACTCCAAGCGGAGGCCAGAAGGCAGCAGTGCATTAGGGCTATCTGAGTGGCCTGGTTACTGGGGCAGCAGCCTGATTCCCAGGCCCGCAGCATTATATATATAATTTTAAAAAAAATCCAAACAGACAGGCACAGTTCTGGGGGCTAGGGAAGCCTTGCTGGGGCCCCAGGCAGTGGGTGGCTCCAGTGGATAATGCTGCAGTGAGTAAGGCTGCAGTGGCCTACCCCTCCCAACCAACCCACCACCTTCTGAAAAGAGGAGGAGTGGAAAAGGCAGCAGAGTGTCCAAGCCCATAGAAGGATTGGGGGTTAATAGTGGCTCAGGGCCCTGTTAGAGGGTTTAAGTAGTAACTCGTGATATAGCAGGTCTGAGACTTAATGGTCCTATTTGGTTTAAATTTCGCAGCTGTTTCAGTGGGGTCAGTTAATGGCGGCCATTTTTGTGAGGTAGAATAGGTGGCCATTTTGGTGAGGTCAGGCTGAGGTGGCCATCATGGGTGGAGTTACACCACGGTGGCCATTTTGGTGAGGTCAAGTATAGGCAGCCATTTTGGTGAGGTCAAGTATAGGCAGCCATTTTGTGTAAACGGTGCTTGCTTGAAGAGAACCTTGAAGGGTGACCATTTTGTAGAGTGTGGCTTTGGTGTCTCTAACTGAATAAGATGGCACCAAAGAAGGGGCAAGGCCCTTATAAAGGCAAACAGCCACCCACAAAAAGGCCTACCCAGAAGCTTCCTCAACAGCCCACATTGTTAGATTATTCAGATGAGGAGATGACCCTATTAACATGGCCATCTTAGAAAGGTTAGCGGCTTTAGAGCAGCGGCGGGGTGAACATCCTCCTTTGCGTGATGCATCTGGTGGGAAAAAAAGGCTAAAGGTTCTTCTAAACAATCCTTTCAGGCTCAGGTGCTGGCACGCTTAGCTCTTCTCGAGGATAGACAGAGCGAAGTAGCATCAACATCGGGTCAGTTGGTCCAGCAGCAGCACTCGGTGGAGAAGCAGGAGAGTCAGGTCTCAGAGGAGCTCCAGGTGGAGCTTTACAAAGGGCCTTCTAGAGGTCAAGGTAAGGCGGAGAACACCAGTCAAGGAGGGACATATTGGCCATGGGGACCCAGCACTTCAGGAGACACTGGGCACGCTGGGCACACTGCACATGGTAGCGCCATGCACACAATGCCGGGTGATTGTATACATGGTTTGTTGAAAAATCGTACCCGAGTGCTCGTAAATGGCTCTGTGTCTACGTGGAGGGAAGTCTCGAGTGGAGTACCACAGGGCTTGGTCCTAGGCTTGGAGTTGTTCAATGTTTTTATAAATGACCTGGAAGAAGACATAGAGGGGATGCTTATCAAATCTGCAGATGACACGGAGCTGCTTGGGATTGCTAATTCGGAAGAAGACAGAGTCAGGATTCAAAATGGTCTAGATAGGCTGGAACAGTGGGCCGAGACAAATAAAATGAATTTCAATAGCGATAAGTGCAAAGTCTTACACTTAGGTACGAACAATCAAAGGCACAGATATAGAATGGGTGGGACTTGGCTTGACAGCAGCACATGTGAAAGGGATCTAGGTGTTCTGGTTGATCACAAGCTAAATATGAGCCTGCAGTGTGATGTGACTGCGAAGAAAGCTAATGCAATCTTAGGATGCACTAACAGAAGCATTGTGTCCAGATCAAGGGAGGTGGTATTTCCGCTGTATTCTGCTATGGTCGGGCTTCACCTGGAGTACTGTGTCCAGTTTTGGGCACCACATTATAGGAAGGATGATGACAAGCTTGAACATGTCCAGAAGAGGGCAATAAGGATGGTGAGAGGGATGGAATTCAAGTCTTATGAGGAAAGGCTGAAAGAGTTGGGTATGTTTAGCCTGGGAAAGAGAAGGCTTAGAAGGGACATGGTTGCAGTCTTCAAGTATTTGAAGGGCTGTCATGTAGAAGATGGAGCAGATCTATTCTCTCTTGCTCCGGATTGCAAGACTAAATCTAATGGGTGGAAATTACAAGGGAGTAGTTACCGGCTAAATATCAGGAGAAACTTCCTAACT
>NW_015160233.1:394177-394309 GCF_001447785.1 Gekko japonicus
AAGGAAACTTACTTTCATTTCCAAAACTACACATATAATTTGTAGTTACCATTTGTAGTCAAGCCTCAGCCTCAGGAAGAAGAGAAGTGTAGGCTTCAATATTGTATCATTCATTTTGCATCATTGTTCTTA
>NW_015160233.1:396525-409154 GCF_001447785.1 Gekko japonicus
TTCTAGCTGAAGTAATTATTAGACTTATCAAACATTTATCAACATATCTCATATCATCTGGTAATATGTTAAGTAAGTAACATTCTGGTTCAAGTTTTAGTTCTATGTCAGTAATATCTACTATTATTTTCTGAATTTAGACAGCGCTGGCTCTTCGGCTTTGAAACGGAGATGAGCACCACAACCCTAGAGTCGGATTCGATTGGCTTTCGAGCAAGGGAGCCTTTACCTTTACCTTTACAACACCACCACATATGATAAAAAGTGGCAACCTTAATTCTACATTTCCAACATTTATTATCATTTTTGTTATAACATTTCGCTATTTTTTCAGGTGTCCAGTGCCACCTGTAAAACATCTTAAAAATATTTTCCTTATATGTAATAGCTTTCATCATTTTGGTTGTTTTCCATAATTTATTCCATTTCTCCATTTCTATATTGTGGCGTATGTCTCTTATCCACAACGTCATTACTGGTTTAATAGTTTCTTCTAACATATAATCATTTAATTGTAGTTTATACAATTTTTGGATAAGTTTATTATTGGAAGATAACCAAATCTTGTCAAGTTCATTTTTGTTACTTTCAAAACCTTGGGCTTTATCTTTGGTATATCTTGATTTTAATTGTAAATATTGCCACCATGATAGCTGTATATTGTGTTGCAACAGTTTTTCTTCCTTTTTCAAATCGTTATTTTCTTCTAGAAGTATTTCATAACCTTCTCTATTATTAATTAACGAGGGTTTCATAAATGCCTCTAAAGGTGATACCCATTTTGGAACTCTTATATAATATCTTTCTTTTATAAGATTCCATGTTTTAATCAGTGCTCCTCTTACCATGTGTTGGTGGAAATTAGAATGTATTTTTTCTTTTCCATACCAAATATATGCGTGCCACCCCATGCTTAGATCATGTCCTTCCAACTTTAGTATTCTCACATTTTGTAAGTTTATCCAATCTTTGATCCAGCATAGAGCAGCCGCTTGATAGTAAAATTTCCAATTAGGGATTCCAAGACCTCCTCTCTCTTTGTTGTCTTGTAGGAGCTTCCATTTTATCCTAGCTTTTTTTGCATTCCAAACAAATTTTCTTGTAATTTTGTCCATCTCTATGAATAACTTGTTTTTTTTTCCAAAATGGGTATATTTTGTTCCAAAAATAGTTCCTCATCAAAAGCTCCTATGTAAGCTCAATAGTCACGGGATAAAAGGACAAGTCATTTTGTGGATCAAAAACTGGCTGATTAATAGGAAACAGAGAGTGAGTATAAATGGGCAATTTTCTCAGTGGAGGGTGGTAAGCAGTGGGGTACTGCAGGGATCAGTACTTGGTCCGATGCTTTTTAACTTGTTTATTAATGATTTGGAGTTGGGAGTATGTAGTGAAGTGGCTAAATTTGCAGATGACATGAATTTCTCTTATGTTCTTATGAGGGTTTCCCCATTTGGAATTGTGCCAAAAAAGGCACCTGATGAGTATCGCCTCATTCACCATCTGTCATACCCACGTGGGGAGTCGGTGAATGATGCTATACCAGAGGAGTTGTGCTCAGTTAGATATACCTCAATTGACCAGGCTATGCAGGTGGTTCGCCTTTGTGGGCAAGGAGCGGAACTGGAAAAGTGTGACATTAAGTCAGCCTTCTGTATCCTCCCTGTCCACCTGGCCAATTTTGAGTTGTTGGGTTTTGTTTTTGAGGGCAAATTCTACATGGAGAGGGCTCTTCCCATTGGCTGCTCAGTTTCCTGCGCTGCTTTCAAGAGGTTCCGTTACTTTTTGGAATGGGCCTTGCATTACAGTACAGGATTATGCAGCACTGCCCACTATATTGATGAATTCCTGTTGGCGGGAGGGAAAGATACTGGGCAGTTTGAATTTTTACTGAAAGGCTTCATAGGTCTGGCAGAGGAGTTGGGGGTTCCTCTTGCTCAAAAAAAAAGAGGGTCTTACCGCAAACTTGACTTTCCTGGGGATAGAGATTGACACTGTGGGGCAGCTGTGTAGATTACCAGATGACAAATTATATGCACTGCAGACTAGGATTGACACGGCTAGGGTGATGAAAAAGATTACCTTGCTCAAACTGCAGCAGTTGGTTGGACACCTCAACTTTGCATGCAAAGTTGTGGTGCCTGGCCGGGCATTTGTTAGGAGACTATGTGAATCCATGAAGGGCCTACATCTCCCACACCACATGACCAGGGTCAATGGGGGGATAAGGGATGACCTTGTTGTATGGAATGAATTTTTGGACTCATACAATGGGGTCTCCTTTTGGCGGGAAGACCTTCTGCTCAAAGCTGAGCTGCAGGTCATGTCTGACACTTCAGGCTCCTCCGGCTTCGGAGTCTATTTTCGGGGACACTGGTGTGCTGAGGACTGGCCTGGGGAATGGTTTCAGGCAGGGAGGGTCAAGGACCTCACCTTCCTGGAATTTTTCCCGATTGTCGTGGCAGTGTGGATTTGGTCAGCACAGCTCGCCAACCATACTGTCCACTTCTGGTGCAACAATCTGTCCACAGTGCATGTGATTAACTCATTGAATGTCCAGGTCTCCTAGGGTCATGGCCCTGGTCAGAGCCTTCACACTCCATTGTCTGCAGAACAATATTTTGTTCTAAGTCAAGCATTTTCCAAGGGTCAGTAACAGGGTTGCTGACGCTCTCTCTCAGAAACAGATGGAGAGATTCTGCCAACTGGCCCTGGAGGCCGACCAGTTCCCAGTTCGGATTCCAACTGAGGTGTGGCAAATTGGCAGGCTTAGGCCAACAAGGCGATAAGTTCCACGCAACATCACTGGTTGCCTTTTTGGGGGGCTTTGCAGATCAGTGAGTTGGTGGCTGGCTCTTGCCTGGATGCATCTGGCCTAGCCCTCAACCAGTGTGATATTCTCATGCTGGAAGCCAAAGTTAGGATCACGCTTCATTGGTCAAAGACTGACCAATTGGGAAGGGGTTCTGTTATCGAGCTGGGCCAGTGTTCCGAGGCTGAGTTATGCCTGGTGCTGGCGTTATGCCAATATTTAGCCATGCGGGGTGAGGGCGTAGGTTATTTATTTTGACACAGGGATGGCACTCCCCTCACCAAGTTTCAATTTTGGACTCTAACTCAGAAAGCGCTGGTCCAATTGGGATTAGGCGGGTTCTGCTTTGGAACCCATTCCTTCCAGATTGGGGCAGCTTCAACAGCAGCAGCCATGGGGTATTCCAATAGTGAGATTCAGCAGGTAGGTCGCTGGAAATCACGTTGTTACAGGGGTTAAATGTGGGATTGCAAAGTTTAATGATATGTTTATGTTATTAATAGGGTTCCTCTTACAGGTGCTGCAGGCTGCGGGGCGAGATGAAGAGTCACTGTCTGCGGCCACAGCATGGTCTTTGGGGCCACTCACTGGGCCAGGAGGACACCTATCCATTCTCAACTGGGCCTTAGTGAGTGGGCTGTTGTCGAATGGTTGGGAAGGAGGGGCATGAGATGGCCTGTGCTTTCCCCCCTGTTATTCGAAGAGAGGTGGGGGTCTCCTCCACACATTTTGGTGGTACACTTAGGGGGTAATGACCTAGGTGTGATGAAGGGCAGGGCCCTTGTGTTACAAGCTGAGGCTGACCTTGCGATGATAAGAGCAAGGTCGCCTGATGTGCAGATAGTCTGGTTGGCTATTTTGCCCTGCCAGGTGTGGTGTAACTTGGGAGAACCCCACTGCATCAACCGTGCCAGGTGTAAAGCCAACCGCCAGATGAGAAAGGGCATGGAGGGTGGTTTAGGGCAATTTTTGCCACACACCGACATACAGTTCAAGTTCCAGGACCTGTATAGGGCTGATGGGGTACATTTGTCAGACAAGGGCAATGGGTTATTCTTACAGGACTTGCGGCAAGGGATTAACTCAGCCATGGCTTGTTAGAGGGAGCAAAGGCCAAAGCAGAGGCTTGGTCTTGGCTGTGGCAGGTTGGTGCAGGCAAGAAACCAGAACTGGTGAGCACCTTATGGCATTTTCCCCATTAGGGAACAGGGGGTCATCAGGAACTGCCTTTGGATTTTCAAGGTCCAGGGTGAGGAATGGTGATCACCTCCGGGAACCTCTTAGGGTATGTTCCTCTCTGCAAGTTGGAAGGCTTCAGGGGTAGGCACTCCTAGGTAGCAACCATTTTGCTGGGCTGCTTGTCACAAGCCAGACCACTGGCTCAAGAGCGGAGCTAGGTGACCTGCCCAAGAAAAGGGCAAAGAGGTTGGTCAGGGGAGTGACACCTACCTTGCCTGTTTTGTGCTTGCTTAGTTGGTTCCTTGCTGCAATGTTATGTTAAATAGTTAATAAAGTGGTCCTTGTTTACTTCCAAACTGTTGTTTGTCTTGTTATTCTGACTGGGGGGGGGGGCAAGACGTATTCCTGAGTCACAAAAGAAACAGTGAAGGAGTTCCTTTTATTTGGAATAGATTTCTTACATCCCTTGAAAGTGTGTAGCATCCTAAGCAAATCTACTCCAAATTCTGATCAGGTCTGTTCAGTGGGGCTTACCCCTAGGAAAATGTTCTTGGTATTGAGCTGTGAGTTATGTTATTTTCATCTTGTAAATGCAGAACCCTGAGAAATGTTATCAAAACTCCTTAACTTCTTCCAACATTCCTATAGATGTTTGCCCAAGGAGGAGCCTTCAGTTTTGCCTGTATTTTGAAATGTTTAAGCTTCGGCAGTATCAATAAAGGTAACCATTGCCCCTTGGTGATGCCAATGTCAGACCCTGGCACTGCAATAGAATAAGAAGCTTCCCATCATAAGATTCACAGTCTGATTGCCAGTATGTCTTGGCACTCACACTGGGAAATCTTCGATCTACCATTTGTATATCAGACATACACAGCTTCTGCATGACATGATTAACAGTCTTAACCATTCTGATTAGAACAGAAAAATAAGCCATTTGACAGCTGGGTTGTGTGAATTGCTTATTCTTTTCTAGAGTCTGCCAAGTGCAGCCTTTTTGTTATTGATTTCTTCTGAATTCATGGGACAATGAACAACAAATGAGACTGTGCTTGACCTTAAATTGCGACCTCCACACAGTTTTGAGCATTACTGGTAGCTTTGCCATTTTCTTGCCTAATGTTATACATTCAGTTGTTAGTCAGGGGAGGGGGGCACGTAACATGCAAACTTTAGATTGGTCAGTACAAAACCATTACTGAAGGGGAAAAAAATCTTGTATTCTTTGTCTAATCCCTTATGTGTAGAGATATGCAAAACACTCATGAGAAATTTTAGTACTGTTATGAAAACTTTTAGCTTCACTTGAAATTCCTAAGAGGTTCAGCCTGAGGGGGAAGCTCCAGAGTCATTTTAGATTTCACTTCTGTGGAAAACCTTCACCAAAATTAATGCTGGTTTCCTTTACTTACATTTTCTTGGATTTTTAACCTGAGGATAAACTCCAATTTTGCTTTCTATTTCACTTTAGATAAAACTGTTAATGGCAATTCTACTTACTTATATCACTTTATGACTACGGTTTTTTTCCCTAGGATTTGGTTCATAACTTTTGTGATTTCCTGTTTTGCTCAGAAATAATTGAGGTTCATGCAAAATGTCCCATAATTGAACTGAAATCTGAATGATGGTTAAGCCATAAGCGGACATCATCTGCCTATTTCTCTAACTCCTTTTTCACCATATTGCTTTCCATTCCACAATGTACATTGCCATTGGAAAGGTTTCATTGCAGGCTATTTAAAGCTATTTTGCTTCTGCTGCATTGCCTGTCTCAGCTTCCCGCTTGCTTGAATGTCATTGAAAGGGACAAACAGACAATAGTTGTGACTGAATAAGTGAGATAATAGTGTAGTTGTGAAGCAGATAATTTCTTAGTTGAACACTGCACTGAGGAGTCACAAGGTAAAGTGTTAGATTAGTGTTAAAATAGCATTATTCACTTCCCAATATATTCAAGAGCTGGCATGTCTTTTATGGTGTGTTTCCCTTTGGAATTTAATTCTATCATCATTTCAAAAGGCAACACGAACCAGGATTTCTAGCAGTGACAATTTTAAGGGTGTAAGGTTGCAAAAGATCAGATATTAGAAAGACAATAGCCACAACTTTAAGAGTTACTCTGGAATTCGTTTATCAAGATGCCATTACCAAGTTGTGAAAAAACTGGGAGGTATCTGCAGTTGCTGGGGTTCCCAAAGGAACATGAAAATGATAGTCACGTTAATTTTATAGATCTGATATGATGAAGGACATTATCTTGAAAAAACAAGCAACAATTCTAAGCAGAGATATAAATCTAGACCTAGTTCTGAATAAGATATGTACATAGCTTGTTTACTAATTGCTTTCCATTCCACAGTACTCTGTATATGGCGTTTTTACCAATGTACCAAACCATAGCTTTGTATCAGCAGAACATTGCAAAAATAATCTAGGAGCAGTTATATGTGTAATAGTGTACACTGATACTGAAATAAAGAAAAATAGTGGTGTGATTGTATGTTTGAGAGGCTTCACAATGTGCCAAATAATGTAGCTGACAGCATTTGAAATGATTGTGGGAGCATTTTGATAGTAGTAAGCATTGTTAGTTGCACCAAGGTACCATCTGTACGCACATCATATTCGTCTATGTGAGTACCTGCCTATCTGAGCTATTTGTACATAGGCGGTGTTAAATAGTGGGTTTCATGGATGAACAGACCCCAAGTACAGTGATCAGCTCTACTTTATTAGTGATTTCAGCAAGGAGAAGGAAGACAAAATCCCAGGCAGAAGCCTGATTTTTAAGCATGCAAAACCTACAACCCAAACACTCCCACTCCCAATGATAGGTTATTTACATTACATTGTTTCTCTATTGGTCCATTCTAGGATCCTAGCCAACTATTGTTTTGTGGACCCAAGCTCAACCCGACCCCAAGGCTAGTTTAGGGTTGACTCATCCTTAGTACACAACAGGCGAAAAAACAGATATTGTAACTGGCTTTGTGAAATTCAAGGTCCAAGGATAAAAGTCTGAATTATGTTTGACTGCAGCTTCCTCTCTTAACATGGACATCTCTTGAATGTCACAATGTTTTGAATCTGGCTAGCATATTTACAAGGTAAAATTGGTAGGTAAGAAAAATGGGTTGTGTTATTAATTTCCACTGACCTTCATTTAAAGGGGCCTAAGTAGTTTTCTCTTTAAAATTGTGTTCTATTTGTACATTAGGGAGAGTGGGAGGGGGGATTTCCATCAGCATGACAGCATTATGTCACTTCCAGGGATCTTATTTATTGATTTTATTTAGATAACTAAATGGTGGCAAGAGCTCTTTCTCTATGTTTGGGGATCTTGGCACTGATCCACTATTAGTCTGTGTAGAATTGGAGCTGATATTTTCAAAAGAGTACTTGACATTTGCAGATCATATTACAGGAGGGAAGACTACAATTCATCCTAGATATGACAGTACCTCTGTGTGTCCATCATGTGGATGCCACCATATTTTTTTCTTCTTTCAGAAACACTGTGGGGGCCCAGTCCTGAAAGCCTATCTGAAGGCACCCCAACTGAATGGAGACCCAGATGGTCTTTTTCCAGCTGAAGAGGACTGAAAATGGCATGAGGGGAAATAATGCTGGTGCAAAACAGGAGCTCCATAGGCAGCAGAGATGAAAGAGCAGCCAGGACAGAAATGGGGGTGTCTTCATCACCTGGCAAGCACCTCCACTGCTGCTGGGGCTCCTGTCTCTGCCCCCCCCCATGTATCATTTCCCCCCTTAGCCAAGGGAAGTACCTATCAATTAACATAAAAGGAAAAATCTGTTTATAAACAACATATCAATTGGAAAGTAGGGTTTCCACCCTGTTTATAGTTAAAATTGACCTCCATATCCCTGAGCTTTTGATCTAGAGTCTTTTAGGGAAGGATGGAAATTGTGCACTGAAGTGAAGGCTACAAACCTATCAGTTGCAAATAACAGAAAAGGGAAAAGGCCAAGCCTGGATTCTAATAGATCAAGCAGAAGATCTATTGATATGAAACAGTTCACGAATGCATAGAGAACAACATAGAAATGTAGGTGCCAATTAACATATGGAAACACTGCTTAGGGTTTGGTCATTAACTATTTGTGTGTGTTATGTGCCATCATTTTCCCCCAACTTACAGCAGCCCTAATAACCTCCAAACATCCTATCTTTAGCAGCCTTGCTCAGGTCTTGCAAACTGAGGGCTATGGCTTCCTTGTTTGAGTCAATCCATCTCATGTTGGGTCTTCCTCTTTTCCTGCTGCCTTCAACTTTTCATAGCAGTATTGTATTTTTCACTGAGTCTTGTATTCTCAGTTTGGTGTAGTGGTTAAATGCACAGACTCTAATCTGGGAGAATCGGGTTTGATTCCCCACTCCTCCACTTGCAGCTGCTGGATGACTTTGGGTAAGCCATAGTTCTGACACAGCTATTTCTCGAAAAAGAGCAGTTTCTGTCAGAGCTCTCTCAGCCCCACCTACCTCACAGGGTGTCTGTTGTGGGAAGGGGAAGGAAAAAAAATCCTTTGGGTAGTCAAGGGTGGGGTATAAATCCAATCTCTTCTCCTTCTTCTTCTCATTATGTGATCAAAGTACAATAGGTTCCATTTAATCATTTTAGAATTCAGGCTTGATTTGATGTAGAACTCCCTTATTTGTCCTTTGGCAGTCCTTGGTATCTGTAAAACTCTCCTCCAACACCACATTCCAAATGGATAAAGTTTCTCCCTGTCAGCTTTTTTTCATCGTCCAGCTTTCACGTCCATACATAATGATGGGGACTACCATAGTATGAATTATCTTGAACTTGGTCTCCAGTGACACTTTCTTACACTTAAGGATCTTTTGTAGTTTCTTCGTGGCTGCCCTTCGAAGTTTCTCCTTCTGCTTTCTGTTGGAAGAGAAGGACCAGATGCTGTCTCTTAGCCTCAGCCTCCAGACTGGGGTTACAACAGAGTCAGATAGATAGACAGACAAACTATGGGTTTCCTTCCTGTTTACTCTTCTGCCTCTGTCCCTTTGATGTGTAAACTGATACTCTCAGGGAATTGATTCCTTCCTTCTGTTCACTCTTCTCACACACACACACACAAAGAAGGAGCATGTTTGCTCTCCATCTTTGCACCATGAATGTCCATCCAGGTAGTTAGGGTAAAGGTAAAGGTTCCCTTGCTTGAAAGCCAGTTGAATCCGACTCTAGGGTTGTGGTGCTCATCTCCGTTTCAAAGCCAAAGAGCCAGCGCTGTTCGAAGACATTTCCGTGGTCGCGTGGCCGGCATGACTAAACACCAAGGCGCACGGAACACTGTTACCTTCCCACTGAAGTGGTACCTATTTATCTACTTGCAATTACTTGCATGTTTGTTCTCCATCTTTGCACCATGAATGTCCATCCACGTAGTTAGGGTAGTTAAACTCTATTCCTATCTCTCATCTATCCTATTTAGAGTGGAGTTCACTAAATAAAGAACTCTTCATTAGTTTTGAAACTGACGTGGCTCTGTGTAACTCTGTAACTTTGCTAGCATGTACAGAACAAAGAAGTTCTGCTGTGTGTAGCCTGTTTGTGCACTCTGCTAAATTGATACAGGTTCCTGGCTTACCATACCAGTGAATCTATCACTTTCCTGGTTGCTGTCTCCTTTAATGACATTAAGCATTAGGGAGGATTAATGTTATTTGTCCCATTCCATACTTGGTCACTGGTTTTGCTGCATCAGGTGTTCCATTCTGCATCCTTCCAATGATTACATTTGTATGAACTGTGCACATGATACCAGTCTATAGTTCATGTGTGTGTTGTATTTATTGGATATGTATTGCAATCCATACTTTCGGAGAGATAATACATATCTGCGAGATACAAAATAAAACTTGTGATGGAACAATAAAAAATAGACAGAAAGGATATGCGTGAAGTTCTGTTCTGGAACATAGACCACAATGCTAGGAGAATTCTTATTGCAGAAGAATTTGGAAGCCTCTTTATTTAGCATAGCCTAGAAGGCCTTTGCAATCACTCTGAATGCATCTGACACTTTCTGTTAACAACATTGCCTCTGAGATGGCTCTCCCTTCCTTTGCTTTCCTGGCCCTCACTTCTCTGATGTTTTGTCAGCATCATGGCTGGTTCCTGCAGTGTATTTTCGAGTGCCATTCTGGCTGGTTGTGCAGCCTATGGCTTTGTGTCTCCTTCCTTTGGAAGTCCAGTGGCACCTTAGAGATCAACAGTATTTTGGGGATATAAGATTTCAAGAGTCAAAGATCCCTTTGTGACTCTAAATGCTTTCTGACTGTAATAATCTGACACCATTAATTTGCACTCTGTACACTATTCTTAGAGCTGCTTGATTTTAGTTGATACTTTGTTGTTCGAACATATTAAAGTTTGAACAGGCTTAACCGGTTCTACTGCTTTTACTAATATGGATCAGGTATCTCAAGGTAAAAATGCAATCCTGATTGAAGTTTATTAGTCAGCATAATGCACATGCTGAGCGTCATGCAACACATTTGGTCACCTGCAGCTTTGACAATGTTTATATGGAGAATATACTAGTGCCCTTTATAGGAAGAAGGTAAGAACTTCATTCTGCAGTATGCTTATCGTGTATTGATGCAGAATGTTAAGAATCATAGGCTAGGTAAAGTACTGAGGAGACACTAAGGGTAGGGGGAAATTGCAGTTAGTGTTCATTTTTCAGTGGATGACCTTCTGCATAATTTGATTTTTCTCTTTATTCAGACAAATAGTGTTTGCAAACAGGAATGCATCTCTTCTGTAAGTCATGAGAGAATGATGCTTGGACATTTAGCAAATATCAAAGGTTTGAGGTTTGTTTTGTTTTGCTTATAGTTATTAAAGTTGTTTCATGTAATAAAAAGCATAGGACAATATGATGTCCTCGGGGGGGGGCATCATACCTGGGGTCCATGGGGTCTTGAAAGCACCAGCCCAGACACTGCTTTCTTGTATGTGTTGTTTTGTTTAAAGGAGACCATTCCAAGCACCTTAAAGTGTGGTCTGCTTCGCTCACTTCAGAGTTACAATGCCTTACAAGGGAGAAGAGTCACAATGCTGTAACCTGCCCCTTTGACTAAGAACTGTCCTGGTACAATTCTCCCACTCTGGTGGTGGTGGCAGCAGCAACAAGAAGTTTTTGATTTAAACCCCACATTTATTCAGGTACTAGTCCCTAGTTTTATTTGTAAAGTGAGTGCACATTGGTAAATATACACACATGCACACAAGTTGGAAATGTGTGTTCATTGTCACATGTGAACAGGGCTACAGATTCAATGTGAATGCTTGTATGGTGATATTTATGCCGTGCAACTATATAATCCAGTAATTACAGTGCAGAAACAATGTTAAAATGCATTACAGTTAATTACTCTGAACACAAATCATTTGATTATGTGATATTAATGCTATTTATTTTTTCTTGTTTGTCATCTTAGAAAATAAAGCAGGCTTCTTCTATGATTTCTGTTTCTAATTTTTGTAGTGGTTAGCTATAAAGTGTTTCTGCCATGGAGATACAAAGACACCATCTATCCACAGTTAAGCACTTTAAACAGTTGCATTAATTTCAGTGGGAGATAACTGAATCATGTATTTGAGTCTCCCATTGAAATAAATGGATTCTAAAAGTATTTAATGTTGGATCCTATGCTTAATAACTTGGAACTTCTTTTATTGGCAAAAGATGTATATGCTTTCAAGCTTGACAAGGGCAACCTGAGGCAGAACATGTTTAGCTGATCCCAAGATCAGCTCATTCTTCATCCTGTTTTTAGCATTAACTCTGACCGGAAAGTGCTCTGAACATTATAGGTCATTATATAACAGGCCCAATTGCTTGTAAAATAGTGACTAGGAATTGTAACATTCCATGAAGGCCATTTTAACAAAGAGTTTAGGGTAGTAGAGCTCATGCCTTACTCTTGCATACAATAAATATTTTAATAAGAGACAGTGTGATGGTTGTGTCTCAATCTCAGCATGTTCAGCTGAAAGGTTTTATGTGTACAAATTATGTATAACCAACCAGAAACCTTTCACAAATGCACTGTTCTTGATCTTGTATACAGGGCCAACATGCATACAGGCCTAGGCATGTAAGAACCTAAGCATGCATTCAAATAGGCATTAGGACATTAGGGCATAAACAGTCTGCCCTCTTCCATATATTCTGCTTCAGTTTCCATGTGTTCACTGAGTGATGGAAGAAGAGACTGATTTCCTTCTAATGAGAAACATCTGAATAAAGGATTAATTAATCATTGTTTTAGGATGAGCAAAGGTGCAGATTTTGAAAGAGCTTTGCATGCAGACATCATAGAAATAGGCAGTTTTTACATGACCGTGGGGATTGGATTGGGATTGAATGAAAAGTATCTGTGAGTAAGTTTGGAACAGGCTAACTAACAAAAGTGTGAGCATTATACAACTACAAGAAAGGGGACCCGCGATACTCACGGGGGGGGAAGAAGAGCTCCACACAGAGCAGGAGGAGGAGGAGGAAGAAGCAGCAGCAGGTAAGCCTCCCCCCCCCAGACACCGGCGGCAGGGCCTGCGTGGCTGCCAGCCACCGAGCTCGCCGATTCCCTCCC
>NW_015160233.1:409427-422297 GCF_001447785.1 Gekko japonicus
CTCCCCCCTGGGTTGGGCCCCGCTGATCTCCTTCCCCCCCCACCCCGGCTCCACAGCGAGGCCTGAGCGCCTTCCAGCCGCCGGCCCGCCAGTTCCCAGAGCATTCTCTGTGCATGTGCAGGGAATGCTCTTTTAATTTTTACTTTTTAGGTAATTTAAATATTTTTTCCAACTGTTCATATTTTTCTACACACCTGGGCATTGCCCCACGTGCGCAGGAAAATCTTCCTGCCCCCCAGGTGCCCCCGATGTGCGGATTTAGATATCCGCACGCAGGGGGCGCCTTTGCTATTAGTGTGTATGTGTATGTGTATTGTTGTTGTTCAGTGGCACGGTCAAGTCCGACTCTTCGCGACCCCATGGACCAGATCACGCCAGGCCTTCCTGTCTTCCGCCGTCCTCTGAAGTTTGCTCAATTTCATGTTCATTGCATCTACGACACTGTCTAACCATCTCATCCTTTGCCATCCCCTTCTTCTTTGACCTTCAATCTTTCCTAGCATCAGGGTCTTCTCCAGTGAGTGCTCCCTTCTTATTTGGTGGCCGAAGTATTTGAGCTTCAGTTTCATTATCTGGCCTTCCAGGGAACAGTCAGGGTTGATTTCTTTTAGGATTGACTGATTTGATCTTCTTGCAGTCCAAGGGACTCTCAAGAGTCTTCTCCAACACCATAGTTCAAAAGAATCTATTCTTTTATATATATAATTTTCAAAAGAACCAAATGACTAAGAAATAAATCATCAATATAATAGGGTTTGCTTAATATGGATGGCCCAGGCTAGGCAGATCTCAGAAGCTAAGCAGAGTTGGTTATGGTTAGTAGTTCAATGGGAGACCACCAAAGAAGTCCAGGGTTGCTATGCAGAGGCAGGCAGTGGCACACCACCTCTGCTTTTCTGTTGCCTTGAAGACTTTATGGGGTCACCATAAGTCAGTTGCAATTTGGTGGCACTTTCCACCACCACAATAAGATTTATTTTCAGTGTTCCTTTTATGATATTGATGAATATGTCAAACACTTAACAGTTCATTTTTATAAGAACACCGCATGTAATTATGCAATTTGAAGCAAATCCATTGCTTCTGTTTGTCCACTGGGTGATGGTATTGCTCAATTTAGTTCTTTTTATCAGAATAAGTTATATAAAGGTTTAAATTATCATCCAGGGAGTCCCTGGAAGAATAGTACCATTTGATCAACAACAAAAAATATTTATCTTGAATGAAACCAACTACCACTGGGACTGAATGCCAATTTCATATTAACAAGTTAAAACTCGTATCATTTATATCCAGCATCACATGTCTACTTTGCTGTATTGTCCAAAAAACAGAACATGTTAAGAACAGTGGAAATGACAAGATGTTGAAATTAGTATGGTACTAGAAAAAGTCCAATGCATGCCACATAAGCCATATTTTCATCTGTAATAATAACTGGAAATGTATCTGAAATGAAGGTAAAATACAGACCTTGGAACTGAACAAACTGGTTCTACATTAACAAAACAATATGATTGCCACAGCAAAGAAAACACATTTCTAGGCATCACTAGTACTGGTGATACATCAGTGTCTATGGGAACTGAGAATATGGTCATAAGTAATTAAGAAGACCCTGCGGGATCAGACCAGTGGCCTATCTGGTCCAGAATCCTGTTTCACAGAGTGGCTTACCAGTTGCTGTGGACGACTAGCAACCAGGGCACAAGTCACTAGACATCACTTCTGTGTTGGGGCACAATAGCATCAGCAGCAAAAAGGCATGGCATGTTGGAATATGAAATATTGGTTTTGGATTTATGCCATGGGAGATTAGTGGCAAAGTAGAGTTGCCAGGTCTCACCTAACCTGTGGTGGGAGGCTCCTGACTCCTCATTGGGATTTTTTTGCCCCGTACGGGCAAAGCACACACAGTGCAATGCCATCACCGGTAGGGACATCAGAACACTAGGGCCGTCGCACGACGGCATTCTAGTGTTCAGGGCAAAATGCAGGCAAATTTCCCCCCAAATGCTAGAGCGTCACTGTGCAGTGGCCCCAGCATGATGATGTCACTACTGGTGACAGAAAGGAAGGGAAGGGGGAAGGAAAAAAAAAAGGGGGGGAACTCAACCCAAAAAGTTGCTATGGATCCACAAGGGTTAAGCTGACACTAAATATTATGAAAATACAAAATTTATTCAGGTGTACACATTTTAAAACTTAGATTCATTAAAAAAATATACCATTCAGACATAAAAAACTTTTCAACATTCATACATAGATGGGTTAGTGCTGTGCAACTGAACCAAACGCGTTTCGGCCCCTCAAAGGGCCTTCCTCAGTGGTCACAATTCCAATTACAAATTTGACATACATTCAAAAAAATTTTTTTTACATAAGATGTTAAATACATATACAGTGTAAGGCCAGATGTTGTTTCCTAAATACTTCTGTATTTGTTTATTATTTGTACAGGATGTAGTGACATACATTCAACTCACACAAGTTTGTGCTACCAGAATTATTGGTGGACTTTAATTGGCTAGACTAATAAGAAACACGTTGTGGGCATGGCCCAGATCGTCGGGGGGGAAACCATATGTGACATGCTGGTGGCGCACATGCACATCCAAGGAGAGCTCCCGGAGCCCGGCAAGGCTCCCCCGCCGGCAAGGGTAAGTACACTTGGCAACCCTATTACATCAGCAGCATCCCCGCAGGATGCTGCTGTTCAAGAGTGGGGCTTCTCCCATCAGCCAGCTGGCTGGTGGCAAATTGGGCCCCCTGAAATCAGGGTATCCCCTGGATCAACCAAGGGGATAGCAGCCCTATGGCAAAGTGATCAGCCATGGAAGAGGAAAGAAGAAAGTATAGACAGGAGAAAACTCCATTCAGATATCATGGAAGTGCAGGGTACTGGAAGTAAAGCCAGTTTCAGTTGGTCTGCAGTAGAACAGCTAGATTTGAGTCCAGTAGCACCTTAGAGATCAACAAGATTTTGGGGGTATAAGATTTCAAGAGTCAAAGATACCTCTATCAGAGGTAAAGCCAGCTCAGGAACAAACATACTAACTTTCCTGAATTAGGTAACACTCTCTTGAGAAGGTCACAGTTCTGGAGTCATCCCTTGTCACTGGTTTAAATAGGTGGTAAAGGTGCTTTTTACCAACTTAGGCTGGTTCACCAACTGTGAGTGTTCCTAGAACAAAGCTGACCTAAATTATCTATGCCTCAGTGATAATCAGGGTAGACTATTGTAACACGCTGTAACATACCCTAACAGGCATGGGCAGCTTTTGAGGATGGTCTGGAAGTTTCAAGTCGTTCAAATTGCAGCAGCCAGGAATCTAATTGGATAAATTCAGAAGCACACTGTTATGTCAACGGCACTGGCTTCCTATTTGTTTCTGGGCCCAGTGCTGCTGCTGACCTTTAGATCGCTTAAGTGGTTTGGAGCCAAATAATCTGATGGATTGCTTCCACCTTTATGAACTTGTTTTAGATAAGATGGTGATGTCTCATTTAGTAAGCCCACACTGATAGATATGAAGATTTTGAGAACTTGGGGTAGGGCATTTTACCAGTGGCTCAGAGCATATGCAATTCCTTACTTTCTGATGTCTATTCCTTACTTTCTGATGTCTTACTTTCTGATGTCTATTCTGGTCTTCTAGCTCTATTTAAAGCCAAAGTGCCTTTGAGATTAGAAAACCCTATTTCTTGCATGAAATCCCTTTTTAATGGATACTATTGTTTATGAGTACTATTGTATATTATTCAAAACAAACAAAACCTGAGCTGCTTTTATCTGATTTAGCAACTCATTTTGGGTTTATTATTATGGTTGTCACTGTTTTACATAATGATAGTTATTTTATTTCTTCAAATGTTATAAACTTTGAGTGCTTTTAAAAGGTAGAAGTACAAGGGTTGGATCTAAAGGTGTTATTCTGCTTGTGTAAAGATACCTTTACCAGTGGAATAGCTCTCCTGTTGACAGAAAATTGGGTGGGTTGTTGTTGTTTTTGCCATTTCTGGTCTCCCATTTCACTTCCCCCACCCATCCTATTTGTGAGGGTTCCCTGATCCTCAAGAGCAGAATTTCAGCGGGCTAAGTAGGCTGTAGTGGAAGTGGGACTGTAGAAAGGCAGGAAGGACTCATTTTATGAGCTTTATTCCATTTGCAGAACTTTGGAGATGTACCCTGTTGTTCCCTGTTCCCCTCCAGGAATTGGTGTTCAGAGGTATTTGTGTGGTTTCCAGCTAGAAAAACTAGATATATAACAGTCCCAATTATGATCTTTTGAAACATGTGATAGTATTTGGCAGTGTATTTTATTAGATGTATATCCTCCTCTCTCCTATGGGTTGAACATTTTTTAAAATATAAATACTCTTTTCTCAAGGGCCTCACAATTTAAGTATTTTCTTGTATAGAAAGTCCCACATAGTAAACAACATTTTATAGGCATAGACTTTTATGTAATTGTCATGCCTAGCTCTTGCCTCAGACCAGGGCCCCTTGATGCTTGTGTGTAAAGGCTGTCCTCCCAGGATCCCCCTCAACGCCTTGCATTAAATTTAACACATATACACTTTAAAAATAAATAGGGCATGGTTTCCAGTCCTGAAAAACACAAAAGGCTCTACATCTGACAACAGCAGTACAGATAACATTAGAATTTCAATAGCCAATCCATATGCAAAAGAACCTCCTCAGGAAAGCTCCCCCATTAGCATGTCACAGTCTGGGAAACTCCTACAAGATAATGACTCAGCCCTACCCCACCTTCCTGAGTAGATATAAATTACCTGCCTACCATTTTTCTTCTCACATTGACACAGAGAGCACTCCATCTTTCTGTGTTACACCTCTGAGGATGGCAGTCACAGCTGCTAGTGAAACGTCAGGTCCTACAATGCCAAGGCCATGTCCATACAGCCTGGAAAATCTTCAACAACTAATGAACTCCAGCCGTGAAAGCCTTCGACAACATATAGTTCTTACAGAGCTTAACCAGTGCCCAGCCCTACAACACTGTGTCTTCCCACTGTGAGAGGTCCCTTTCCTAGCCTTTGCCCCCTTTGGTTGTTTGGGTCCCTCAGCCATCCTTTGGGCATCCTGCCAGCTGGCCCTAGATCTCTGCCTTCTAGTCCTGGAACCCCTGTGGTCAGTTCTTCCCTGGGTTCTTTGGGGATGAGGCTTGACTACTGCCTAACCCCCTCCCCTCCTGCTCAGTATCTCTCCCTCAGGCACTTTTTCCTGGCCTAGATTCCTCTCTGCCGGTGCCCCTCGCTTCTTAACGGTCTGAAGCCCCCACCATTGCCATCCTCAGCAAAGCCTGAGCTGTGCCTCCGGGGATTTTGCTTGCCTCTGTGTCTTCCAGGGACTCTGTAGCCCATCCGTCCCCGCTGCCACTGCTGCTGACCTCCTTGGCTTATCTCCTGGCTTTTACTCCTCCTGCCTCCCATTCTCTCTGGCTGCCATGGTTTAATTTTTTTGACCAGCTAGCCAGGCCCCACTCTCTCAACAGTGGTGAGGCGTCACTTCCAGCCCAGTCCTTTTTTCTTCCAACTGGGCCACAGAAGGTGTCCTGCTGCCATTTTTGCCACTTATGTCGGCTTGCTGGCCACAGTAATCATATCATATACTGCTGGTTGACTGGCTGGGTTAATCACCAGTCATGATAATGATTTCACTAAAGGTTTGTTCAGTATCCAGAAAGAGGATGGATCTTTACTTCCCGATCCTGGAATGTTTCTCCTCTCTGGAAGGAGCACCACCTGTCATGCTATCATTTGGGAACAGTGCTACAGAGTGGGATGGGATGGTGGAGCAGACTTCAGTCCTAAGACTATCCATATTTAACCAAGTGTGGCTTAGTAAGCTTGCATGTGTGATTCTGTGGAGTCTTGACCATTTGCCATTGTGGCTATTGGACTTGCTATGCTTCAGCTGCTTTCAAAATGTTCTTAACATTCATTGTAGCTTCTTCTTTATATATTAAGGCAAAATAGCACCATTATGTTTTAGTTAGAGAATAATTATAGTCTACACTTCACCAGAACTATGAAATTATAATGTATTACATATTTTCAGTGTATTCCACCCAGCCAGAGCAAAATAACAGTTTCCCACCCAACCTCTCTTACTTTATTATACAAGCAAGAGAGATTTCTCTGCTTCACCAAGTTCTTGAAAATAATTGTGTAGTCCTTGATTGTAGCAGTAGCATTGCTAGAAAAAGAAGACCAGTGATGTAGTTATATAAATTCAGGAGTTGATGCTAATTGCTGGGGGGAAGAGATCATGAACAATATCATGGAAGCCTTCATTTTGTGCAGATTCTTAGTAATAAAAAAAAAAGGATTGTGCCAGTACTGTTGCAATTATTAAAACCCCTCTGAAGAGTTCGGCACATGACAAAATGTAGAAGTTGTTCTGAATTCCTTCTCAAAAGCAGAATCTGAAAAGGGAGTGAACATATGATGATGACTTTTGCTGAGTTATGCCATCAGTCCATTTATCCTCACACTACAGATATATGACCTGGTGAGGGAATTATTTGGGCTGGTCAGACCAATAATATTTTGGACAAGCTCATGGATTATGTTGACAGATGCAGGGCTTTTCCTCTGCTCTGGTATCCTTTGAGTCAACCATCAGCCCTCAATAACCCCCCCTCCCAATTTCTAACTTTAAGCTATTCTGCTGACTGTAGAAACCAGAATTTTGGATACAGTTGAAATACTTGATTGCTAGGCATTTTGGCATGAAAGCAATTGATGTTCAGGCATTCTGAATGACTTTTGCTTTGAGTTTCAATTCTTTTGAACTCTTACCTTAAAACAAATTCTATAAAGTTGTGTTTATTGACCTACATGGATACAAAGTGATTGAAACCAAGCCTTTTGTACATGATTTGTGTTCTGGAAATAATTTTGTTCAGTATGTGGAGATTTTCTTTCATTGGCTTGATGGAAGATATTTCAAATTATTCTCAAATGTCATATTCTGCACTGTAGAATGAAAACAACTGTCACAAACTTAAATATAAGGAATAATTTCTTCCAGAAAAACACACAGTGTATTCTTTCACTGTTCAGCATATTCTTTCACTATTAATACACAATGCAGCCTTGTTGCTTAACATAAGGATGACATCTCTTTTCTGTGTCTCACATAAGAAGTGAGTGACCTTAAGGTGGCATATCTCATTTGTTTCTGTCTGTATAACAGATAATGCAAGACTGTAGCATGGAAGGTGTCTACAAGAAAATTGTTGTCAATACTTAGAATAAATCCTTTTTATCTTGCTATTGCATCTGTTCTGTGTTCATCTTTTTTTATAAAAGCAGAAGGTGAGGACAATGAGATAATGTCAGTTTCCCCCCCCTCTGTTTTTTGTAAGTTTGATTGTACCATGAAAAAAATAAGTAGTTTTATACACAATATAGCTTGGTGCTTTGCTTGAGCTACCTCCATATTGGAGGGTCCCGTGACTCAAGTACAGTTCAAGGTTTAAACTCTGTTAAATCTGGCAGAAGAGACCGTTGTTACCTTGCCTACCTTTCTTTTCCTGGTTCTTTTTTGTCTGCTACTTGCCCACATTTTCTGTAATGAACAAAACTCCAAGGATGCAGGTGGGGAATGTAGTAGAAAGGAGAACAGAAGGATTTGTTGGCAGAAGCAATATGTCTTAGTTGCAATTGCATCAGCAAATTTAAATATCTATATATCTAATAGCGAAGGTGCCCCTTGCGTGCAGATATCTAAATCCGCACGTCGGGGGCACCTGGGGGGCAGGGAGATTTTCCTGAACACTTGGGGCAGTCCCCGGGTGTGCACAAAAATCTAAAAAGTAGAAAAAATATAGGGGGATATTTAAATCCCCCTAAAAGTAAAACAGCGTTCCAGAGTCTGGAAACTCTGTGGTGGGCTGGTGGTTGGAAGCCACTCAGGCCTCGCTGCAGGAGCGGGGGGAGGGAGGAGGAGATCAGTGGTGGTGGAGGAGACCGCCGGAGCTGAGAGGCAGGAGACCGCCGGAGCTGGGGGGAAGAAGGAGATCAGCGTGTGATCAATAGAAGGGAAGAAGGAGATCAGCTGGCAGCCGCTCAGGCCTCACCGCTGGAGCTGGGGGTGGTGGTGCAGGGGGGTGGAGGAGACCGGAGAGGAGGGTGCAGGGTGGTGGTGGAAGAGACTAAGATACTGCTAGACCAAATGTCAATGCACTTTTGAGATATTATTAGTCGACAGGTAGCCAATATATCCCTGCCTAGAGCATCGGGGACAACACTGCCCCTTGGGGCACTCCACATTCCTGTGGGTGCCTTCAGGACAGTTGATCCCCTAGTGCCACTCTTTGTCCCCAACCTTGGAGAATGTTGAGAAGTTGCTAAATATTAGGGCTGCTGCCAAATTCCATTATAAGCATAATGAAGCTCAAGCATTGCAGTTTTTTGTTGCTTTTTTTAAATCCCCGGAGGGATATTTTTATTTTTGCAATACACTACAAACTACAAAGAAATTATGGAGGAGGGGGACTACATCTAGGGATAAAGAAAAGGTAACCACACTATACTAAAACCCCAAGAGGAGGAGATCTTATCCCTGTTAGTGAGAGTGTTAATAATATAAGTGTTAATAAAACAATATACTTGTAGAGTTCTTGTTTGTCTCAGCTTCAATGTTAACATGTTATTTTGTTAGTTGTTATGAGAGAGCTTTCTGGTCATCTTCTTATTCTTCACTGCAAAAGGCAATTTCCAGAGTCCTTCTGCCTTTACTTCAGTTTTCTGTCTCTAAAGTCATATAGCACTTTGGCTGCCTCTGCACCGTTTTCCACAGCAGAGTCCTCCTCCATTCCAGAGGTGGCAGAGTCACTTGATTTCATTTCTTCCTCTTTGGAATCTTCCTCCATTCCCAGCTGGCATCGCAAGAATTCCTTGGCTTTAAAGGTGGAATCAATCTTTTCTCTTTTATCGTTGTTCTTGAAGATGGCACCCTCCGGGATTGCCCACCTATACGAAATTCCATTAGTTTGAAGAAAAGAAATCAAGTCCTTATAGTTTTTCCTCGTTTGATGAATTTCAAATGGAATGTCTTTTAAAGTTTTAATGATTAAATTTCCCATTTTCAGTGGAGTTGCTGATGTCGCCTTTAAAATAGCATCTTTGGTCTGTCTTCTTGAGAATCTGACCACAATTTCTCCAGGCAGGCTATTTTTTAAATATAATTGGAGTAAGCCCTGTAAGCCATCTCCATCTCTTTTACCAGTTCATCCACTGTTAAGCCTATTGCTGGAGCGATGATCTTGCTAAGTATCTTCCGCAGATCCTGCTTCTCTGCCTCAGGAACTCCCTGGAATCTGAGAATCATGTTGGCTTTTTCCATCTGCAGCTGTAACAAATGGTTTTCTTGTAGATTTTGCTTTGTTTCCACTACATAAACTTCATTTCCTTGCTTGTGGTGTCCAACTCCTTAATTTTCCCAGCTGCCTGCTCCAACTTCTTTTCCGTTTCTTTCAGTTGGACCTGCTGAGATGCAAAGTTTTTATTCATTACAGTCAGTTGCTGGTTAATACCATTGAGTTGCTCCATCACTGGCTTGAGTATATCTGCTAGCATTTTCATGATGTCTGCTCCCCCTTCCGGTTTTGGGCTCTGGCTGCCAGGCGGTTCTGTTTTCAGGTTTCTTTGCACAGCAGCCATTTTTTATGATTTGTTTACAGCTTCTAACGCTTCCCTCTGACCCTAAAGATCATTCCCACGCTGTCAGCAATCAAGTAAGCCTCTCAAAACACACTCACTGTTTTTCCTCCCCTTTTCCCCCTTCATCTCGCTTATCAGTCTTTTCGCATAAGAGGCATCACTCCTTGCAATCCGCTTTCCCGGTGTGTTTGTGTAAATTTGCTTTTTATAGTCGTCCGCTTAGTTTGAACTCACGTTCATTGTCGTTAAGTTTCTCTAACCTTGTTTGCTTCAATGCTGTTCCGCACGATCTCCAGCACTCGTCTAGGTCAAACCAGCTTGTGCCCGAAGGCCACGCAGCAGTTGGACCATCAGGGTGGAGGGGAGCCTCAATTACCTGGCTTTACGCGATCGAAGAGGCTACCCCTCAAAAGCCCTTTGGCCTGGAGCCTATCCCAAAGGCTCTGTGGGGGTGCTACTTGAAGTAGCGCCCCTCCAACCTGCTGGTGTGCAGATTGTTCCCCCACAGTCCTGGGAGAATGTTTGCCACCGTTGCTCCATAAACCGGAAGTTGAAGCTCAAGCATTGCAGTTTGGTTAATAAAGATGATTCATGTTCTGACTAGTCAGTGGTAAACTATGCCATCTCAGTCTGGAATGACTCTAACTTTTATGAACATTTAAAAAGAATTCTCAGAAATAACAAGATCTTTGATTTACAAGTGTTCTTGGAAACCATGAAAAAGTTTCAGGAGATACCTCTGAGCCATTGGCAGTTGTCAGCCTTCCCTGGTTCCAGTTTTCCTTCAATTCTATCACATGGTAATTGTGAGAAGGTGATAAGAAGAGAAACTGACAGCAGGGAAGACTTTGGACAGGTGGTATGGAGCCAAACTAACTACTCCCTCAGTTCCAAAATTCAGTATCATCCCTGTTTCTGACATAGTTGGCAGACTTAACAAAATACGTTTGTGTGTGAAATCACTGTTCATTCATCCAAGAACTGCTGCAGTGTTTGGAGTTTTGTTTGTGTGCTTTATACCACATCAGTGAGCATTCTGTATGGCATGCTATTTCCCACTGCACTATGTTAACCCTTTCACACCAATCTACCTCCTGTAAATTCCCTGAATATCATTTCCAGAAAGGCCCATTGAACTTTTGCCCCCTATCCACATATGTTTATGTGTGTTTATATACAAAAATGGCTATGCAGGTTTCACATATGCATACTCATAGATAGGCAGGCAGGCAAGAGAGAGATGCAAAAAGTAACCTCAATATTATTAGGCAATCCCAAATATACTCAGTTTCCCTGAAGCACGCCTTTAAAAAATATATGGATTAAGCCAAAATTTTCTTCATCCATTTTGAACTGTTTATAAATTACACACACAGAGAGAGAGGGAGTCCAATATCTCGATTACAACTATTCAGTCTGCTGTTTGAATTGTATGGTTAACTGGCTTCACACACTTTTTCTTCTGCTTTTCATTGTGAACCACCCAGGGATCTTGCCATGCAAGTTTTAGTAAAATAGTAAAAGCAGGTAAATAAATCAATTTGCTACTCTTGATGTCTTTAGTTTTCTATTTTTTTCTTACAGACTGTAATTTTTTCTGGCTTATACATGCCTGAACATGTTCCCCATGACTAATGTGCTAGCAGAAGCAAAAGCTTTATTATAAGTACTTCATTTATTTGCTTTTCAATTCAGCAAAGAACTAGCATTTTTGTTTTGTCATGTTGTTTGTCAGCTTGGATTACTGCATCTCAGTCATCTTCCAGTATCTGGCATTTCCTTGTTCCTTAAAAACAATGAGGGATATTTTTGTGCAATTGTTGGATGTAAACAGAATAGCACAATTAGACAGTGATCCAGGAGCTGTCCCGTGTCATAATAAATCCACTGTGTTGAGTGACTTGCTAGAGGGGAGGGGGGAAAGATGTGTTCCAACACTGTCAAGTCGTGATGTATGTCCCTCCTCAGGTATGCCATAAAAAACTAAGACCATGAGTAGCTGGAGGAGAAACTAGAAAGGATGAGTCAATGCACTTTGAGCTTCATCTTCAGAAGAAATGGAAGCTTGAGCAAAGATTCCAGACAATTTTGTAAGCTCCTTACCCCCCTCCCATGATTCCTGAATAGGCACTGTCAGAATGTTAAGTAGGTAGTTGTGCCCTCAGGCAGGCCCTGCAGTGCTGGTTATATAAAGCTCAAGTGCTGTTGCCTTGGATTGTTACCAAGAAATAGCTCAGAGAAATTATTTATACCTCCCCTCTTACTTTCTTTGACTAAGCTGTTCTTTCCCCCTTCAAGAGGATGATACCCCAAGACCACAGGAAACAACAGCTCTTTCTAAGTTCAAAGACCTGTTTAAAGCAATTAACATGTTGGTCACATGTTATTCTCTTAAATACATTACAGAAATGTAGACTAATGGTATAAGGCACTGCCCCTTTGCCATCAAAATATGCTGTTCTACTTTTTAAAGAATAATCTGGCATAGTTTCTCAACAGTGTAGTATCAGGATAAGAGTATCCTTTCAGTACAGTAAATGATTAGATTTGTTTGGAGTAGCTTTGTTGTTGTTGTTCAGTTGCACAGTCAAGTCCGACTCTTTGTGACCCATGGACCACATCACACGAGACCCTCCTGTCTTCCGTCATGCTCTGGAATTTGCTTAATTTCATGTTTGTTGCATCGATAACACTGTCTAACCATCTCATCCTTTGCTGCCCCCTTCTTCTTTGACCTTCAATCTTTCCCAGCATCAGGGTCTTCTCCAGTGAGTGCTCCCTTCTCATTTGGTGGCTGAAGTATTTGAGCTTCAGCTTGAGTATCTGGCCTTCCAGGGAAGAGTCAGGGTTGATTTCTTTTACGATTGACTGATTTGATCTCCTTGCAGTCCAAGGGACTCTCAAGAGTCTTCTCCAGCACCATAATTCAAAAGAATCTATTATTCGGCGCTCGGCCTTCCTTATGGTCCAACTCTCACAGTCATACATTACTACTGGGAATACCATTGCTCTAACCATACAGACTTTTGTTAGCAGGGTGTTGCCCCCCCCCCAGGCAGAATAACAAGACAGACAACAGTTTGGAAGTAAACAAGGGTCATTTTATTAACTACTTAACATAACATTGCAGCAAGAGACCAGCTAAGTGAGCACGGAACAGGCAAGGCAGGTGTC
>NW_015160233.1:422544-424246 GCF_001447785.1 Gekko japonicus
GAACAGTGGGTTGAGACAAATAAAATGAATTTCAATAGAGGTAAGTGCAAAGTCTTACACTTAGGTACAAAAAATCAAAGGCATAGATATACAATGGGAGGGACTTGGCTTGACAGCAGCACATGTGAAAGGGATCTACATGTTCTCGTTGATCACAAGCTAAATATTATGTGACTGCGATGAAAGCTAATGCAGTCTTAGGATGCATTAACAGAGGCATTGTGTCCAGATCAAGGGAGGTGGTATTTCTGCTGTATTCTCCTATGGTCAGGCCTCACCTGGAGTACTGTGTCCAGTTTTGGGTGCCACATTTTAGGAAGGATGTTGACAAACTCAAACATGTCCAGAAAAGGGCAACCAGGATGGTGAGAGGGTTGGAATCCAAGTCTTATGAGGAAAGGCTGAAAGAGTTGGGTATGTTTAGCCTGGGAAAGAGAAGGCTTAGAGGGGACATGATTGCGGTCTTCAAGTATTTGAAGGGCTGTCATGTAGAAGATGGAGCAGATCTATTCTCTCTTACTCCGGATTGCAAGACTAGATCTGATGGGTGGAAATTACAAGGGAGTCATTACCGGCTAAATATCAGGAGAAACTTCCTAACTGTGAGAATGGTTGAGCAGTGGAACAGACTGCCTCAGGAGGTGGTGGATGCTCCTTCACTAGACGTTTTCAAGCGGAGGCTGGATGACCATCTTTCGGGTATGTTGTAGGGCTATATTTCGACTATGCTCCTGCAGAGTGCAGGAGGTTAGACTAGATGACCTGCAAGGTCCCTTCCAACTCTAACATTCTATGATTCTACGATAAGCTGCAGGCACTTCAGAGCTAGCTGCTGCACTCCTACCAAAATCTAGAACTGAACTGGCATAATGGGTGGGGACTCATATTTCTATTTAAACATATCAAACAACCTTTCACAGGTAGACAAGTGAATTTAGATAACAGAGATTACCATCTGTACTATGAAACACAGCTATCTAAAATTCTGAAGGGAGATAGTTCACTGTATTTAATTAGATATTTAGACAGAAGTGTAGTCAAAACAATAAAAATATGCATCAGGCTGTGATCCATGAATTACTTATTCCTGTAGTAAACCTATAAGCTTCTACTGAGTTCTCTCAGGATTAGTTGCCTTTATAAAAATGTATGGGATTGGCCTGTTAGCTAAGGAAACTTACTTTCATTTCCAAAACTACACATATAATTTGTAGTTACCATTTGTAGTCAAGCCTCAGCCTCAGGAAGAAGAGAAGTGTAGGTTTCAGTATTGTATCATTCATTTTGCATCATTGTTCTTACACACATGAAAAATACCACCTACTGATAACCTCTCAATTTTTAATAATTTAAGCATTGCTTTCAGGTCTTTTCAACTAGTTGACCCTATGCGACCTTTCTTTTTTTACAAGTTTTGACAGGACCACAACTCATGCTGCCATGCCTTCAGGCACTACAAGTCTTTTGGTTGAAGAATGTTATAAAATATACGATAATATCTTTTGAAATAAATATTGGTACATGACATTTGTTCCCCTGGGCATTAATTTTTCACAAGGTGTTCATCAACTTGTAGATTGTACGTGAGGAAAATAACCAGATAATAGAATAAATTTGTATATTGTTTGCTTTTACTGAGGATCACTTTTTAAACAAAGTAATTGTATATTTTAAAAGAAAGTTACTAGCTATCAAAAAACTT
>NW_015160233.1:424328-426745 GCF_001447785.1 Gekko japonicus
TCTTGGATTTGGTCCTAAGTAATGCCCAAGACCTGGTGAGAGATGTAAAAGTGATTGCACCACTTGGGAACAGTGACCATAATGTTATTGAGTTCAACATTTGTATAAATAGGGAGTTGCCCAAAAAGACCGACAGAACCACTTTTAACTTTAAAAGAGGTAACTTCTCTGATATGAGGGGACATGAGAGGAAGAAACTGAAAGGAAAAGTAGAAAGGGTCAAAACCATTGGGGAAGCTTGGAGACTATTTAAAACTACAATCCTAGAGGCTCAGAAAAAATATATACTGCAGGTTAGGAAAGGCACAAATAGGTATAGAAAAAGCCTGTATGGTTAACTAACAAAGTAATGGAAGCTGTAAAAGGCAAGAAAGATTTCTTTAAGCAGTGGAAAGCTAGTCTCAGTGAGGAAAAGGGAACACAGGCTGTAGCAAATAAAATGCAAGTCTGTGATCAGGCAGGCAAAAAATGAATAGTAGGAGAATATAGCAAAAAACATAAAGACCAACAATAAAACTTTCTTCAAATACATTAGAAGCAGGAAACCAGCCAGGGAGGCAGTGGGGCCCTTGGATGACCAAGGGGTAAAAGAAGTACTGAAGAATGATAGGGAAATGGCTGAGAACCTAAATGCATTTTTGCCTCTGTCTTCAGTGTGAAAGATTAGAACTGCTTGCCCACTCCAGAACCACTGATTTTGGGAGGCGTGTTGGAAGACCTGAGTTAGATTGAGGTGACGAGAGAGGAGGTCCTACGACTGATAGACAACTTAAAAACTCATAAATCACCAGGCCCGGATGGCATAAATCCAAGAGTTCTGAAATAACTCAGATGTGAACTTGTGGATCTCCTGACAAAAATATGTAATCTCTCCTTAAAATCTGCCTCCATTCCTGAGGACTGAAATAGTAATAATAATGCTTTTGATTTATTGATCGCTCTTTCCCACATACCTGCGGGCTCAGAGCGATTTACAGTTACTCTTGAGACAGTTGGACTAACAATATTTGTGGGAATAGGGAAGACAAACATACAGCATTAATTACACACACATTGCCGCTAGCCAGTCTTCATCTGCAGGCTGGGTCAGTCGTGTTCCTATGGCATCTTGTCAGCTGGCTGATGATGTCTGGCTTCTTGATGTTGTGTAGCCACACACTGCCACTGCCTGGCCAACTCGCTTCACTGCAGGGAAGCCGACACAGTTCTTTTGTCTTTCCAGTCACTGCGCCTCAGAAGTTGCCTCGGCAGCTAACACCTTCCCAAAGGGAGGGGTGTGCCCACCCCCTTACGGGTGGTCCCCAATTTATCTACTCGCCTAAGCTTTCGAATCGCTGAGTAGATGATGAGCTAGAACAAGGCTTGGTTGCTCACACCAGCACGGAGCTAGAACTGCCAAAGCAAGGCAGTTCAGATGTTATTGTTAAGCAGGGAAAAATCCCCTGCGCCACCGCTCCCTTTATTTAGTTAATGTAGTTAATGTCACTCCCATCTTTAAAAAGGGTTCCAGAGGAGATCTGGGAAATTACAGGCCAGTCAGTCTGATGTCGATACCAGGAAAGATGGTGGAAACTGTTATTAAAGAAAGAATTAATAGGCACATAGATGAACAAAAACTATTGAGGAAGACTCAGCATGGGTTCTGTAAGGGAAGATCTTCTTTTACTAACCTGTTAGTGTTCTTTGAGGGGGTGAACAAACATGTGGACAAGGGGGACCCAATAGATGTTGTTTACCTTGACTTCCAAAAAGCTTTTGATAAAGTTCCTCATCAAAGGCTCCTAAATAAGTTCAATAGACAAGGGATAAAAGGACAAGTCCTTTTGTAGATCAAAAACTGGCTAATTAATAGGAAACAGAGAGTGAGTATAAATGGGAAATTTCTCAGTGGAGGGTGGTAAGCAGTGGGGTACCACAGGGATCTGTACTCAGTCCGATGCTTTTGAACTTGTTTATTAATTTTTTAGAGTTGGGAGTAAGCAGTGAAGTGGCTAAATTTGCAGATGACATGAAGTTGATCAGGGCGGTGAGAACCAGGGAGGCTTGTGAGGCACTCCAAAGTGATCTATCGAGGATGGCTGAGTGGGCATCAACGTGGCAAATGGGGTTCACTGTGGCCAAGTGCAAAGTGATGCACATTGGAGCAAAAAATCTTGAATATAAATACACGTTGATGGGGTCCAAACTGGCAGAGACTGACCAACAGAGAGATCTTGGAGTCATAGTAGATAACTCACTGAAAATGTTGAGACAGTGTGCGACTGCAATAAAAAAGGCCAACACTATGCTCGGGATTATTAAGAAGGGAATTGAAAGCAAATCAGCCAATATCATAATGCCCCTGTATAAATCAATGGAGTGACCTCATTTGGAGTACTGTGTACAGTTCTGGTCACCACACCTCAAAAAGGATATTA